>NW_026851786.1:0-33522 GCF_026571515.1 Ruditapes philippinarum | reverse complement strand
CGCATAAAATATCAATGATAACGTACGGCGCATTTTTCTACTTGGTGGATTTCCATTTGTCTAGTCAGCTAATAATGAATTATTTGTATGTAGGAAATGATAGTTTTTTTTTGGAAAAAAAAATGTCATTTCAGAAATAAATAATTGAATTGAATGTTGCACCATCAGGTATAAATATCTTTCTAGCTTGTGGCCTAATAGATATTCGTGGTTAATTTACCAATTGAAACACACGTGTATTGTTTGAGAATATTTTTTTGTATTAAATGCAGAATGGAAAGAAAAGCCTCCACTTTCAGAAAACATTTGTGTATTGTTGTCTTCACATTAAATTTTCGCCAGTTGTTGTGCGATATATTATAGTCTTATCCCCTTATCAGAAAGAAGAAACGCATTCAGCAGAGCAAAAAATGTTAAAATGGTACGGACGTCTTGATATATTTTCTTTTCCAAATTAAAAGTCTAAAATCTTTTTAACAAATTTCTGATCAGGAAATCTTAATGTTTGAACCACGTCAAACATAAATAAAAACGAAAAGTGATTGCGACTAGCTTAAACCCAGATGAGATGAGCATGTGTTTATTCAATCTGGTCGCTCATTGAAAGAAAAATACATAGAGAATAATGAATGAGTGTAGGTTCTATATTGAGTTTATTAAATGAGTTAGAAAATAAAGTTTTGCAAAAAAGTTCAACAAATTAAACAAATAAGAAATTTCCAGTTTATTTGACGGGCGGTTAATATTGAAACGCTACCATTTAGCGTGACGTTGTGCCACTATGACGTCAGATATTATTTGCACGACATATCCGTACAGTTTTTTTCGGACGAAGTCCGTCTGTTGTCGGTTTGACTTCCTGTAAAATTATTAGGGAAGGACTGAATATAAGAAGAATTTTCATTGGTCATTTTAAAGTTACAAACTGAAATCGGTGAATCTTCTGGTGATTCTAAAATAAAATGTAAAGGACAGTTCTAACAATTCTAAAAAAATAGTAAATGATAGTTCATACCGTTCTAAAATAAAATTTTAATGATAGCTCTTTGATATCAGGGATAGTTTTGTCACTATAAAATGAAAAGTAAACGATAGTTCTAAAATAAAATGTACAGGAATGAAGATAGTTCTTTAACATTTAGGTAAATTTGTAAATGATTATAACATTTATAAAGTCAAATGGAAAACGAGTAAAAAGGACACCTTAAATAGAAGTTGTTCTTCTTTGAAAAATCATCAATATAAATATGCTAATTTAATTTCAATGTTTACAAAATGGGTATTTTCTTAATAGTTATCATGCCATTGTTATGCAAGCATTACTAACATTTCTTTTTGTATTGAAAAATTAAAAATAACATACTTTTGTATGTTTAACAGTTATACTTCGGCCGAGTATCTTTTTAAAAGATACTTTTTGTTTATTATAAATGATTTGATCAAAACAATTACATGCAATTCATAAATTTGCCTATCAAAATCAGGCGTTTTTTCGCAAACGCCCCAACATATAAAAAAAATCAATTTCTTACAAAAAAAAGTATTGCAGGTATCAGCAATAAAATAGTGACATTGAAATTTGCTTATTAATTTCTAGTGGTAAACATTTTGCCGACCATAAAAAATAAAGTTTTCAAATCGGGATTTTGGATTTTCGAGTCTTTTATCCATGCCGGAAAAACCAGCGTGGGCCCAACCGCTTCTTGCGCTATATGACGTTCATTATGAAAAAAGAACATCTGTAAAGATTTAAGTACTATAAATACTATTATGAGAAAGTGTTTACAAAGTTTATGTTAGTGTTTTGTGATCCGTGCTGTTCACAGAAATTAGAAACTTTTGACAGGACGATAAGCTTCCGGAGAAATGTTTTCTTAAAATTTCCGTGAACAATTACGGATGAAATATAGAGGAATACAATGGTTGATTTCGGGATGGAGAAAGGTTTTACCGGTGAGGGGAAAAAAAGCTGGTATCTTGGGAGCTTTTAGCGAACTCTGTTTACAAGTGGAGGAAACCCTGACACGCGAACAGCATGGATCCTGGATCAGATCTGCGCGGGATGCGCAGGCTGGTCTGGATGATCCATGCTGGTCGCAAACGCACTATGTTGGTTTTGTCGTGACGCGGCTCATATGTAGTTTTGTTTTGCTGCTAACCATGTGACGTCATCATATGACGGAATGACTGGAGATAGATAAGTTTATCCGGCAGGGCTTTATCCAGCTGATGAAATAGACAGTAGCAGGATAAACTAACATACTTAGTGCCAAGCTTTATTTTGCTTCATTTATATTTACAATATTTCGTCACTATACCTGTCTATTGTACGAACACGGTTTCTATAAAGCACTATAAAAAATAGAAGTTTATTTAGTGTCCAACTTCATTTGTCATCGAATGAAAGCGCTGTATTTCTTAAAAATTATGTGCTTTAATTTTCATAGAACAAAAGATGATACTATATCGAATTCCGTTCATAGTCGACTTCTAATTTTCATAATAATTCATAGAACCGCATAGTGACGTAATAAAGTGCCAATAAAGCTTGACACTAAGTAGGTTAGTATTCATCCGTAGCTGTTCAACAGAAATTAGAAACATTCATTTGTCGCTATCGCTCTCGTCGAAATTTACAATTTCTATAGAACAGTACGGATGAGCACTTACATATACATAGATATTTGAAATTGGGATCAAGTTTAACTTTTAACGACACTTTATCATATCTAAAATTATGTTCAGATCACCAAAGGTGCACAAGCGCTGTAAGTTAGCAATCCTCGTTACAGCCAATTGCGAAAGCGCCCTCGGCTCGGATATTTCTATCCGATGCAAAAACACATGACAGATAGTATGCAAACACTAAATAATATTCAGTTTCTTTATATTTCATATCCTCATATGTCTGGTAACTGGTAACATCACTTTTCTCTTATATAGAAAATCAATTAAGCAGAAAAAAATGCGCCGTACGTTATCACTTATATTTTTGTGCGCCATACGTTATCATTTCCGGAAATGCCCCGATCTTGATATTTTCAGCGGTTATTTTAGCCAGAATGAGCATGAATGCTTATATGCCGACATATTACATTTTTTTAAAGTCAGTGGTTTCAGTTAATATGCATATATGTAAACGAAACAGTGAATTTTAGGGAAGAAGCCGTACATTACCATGATCAAACCGGTGGAAAATTCTCTCGCTTCAAATCTGGTGACGCGCATTTCAGAAGAAGTACGGTACAAAACATCATGAAATTAAATCTTGTGTGCCAGGAAAATTGTGGAGAAGGAAATTATATGTACATTTACTTTAGAACATCGCGAATTTCAGAGAAAAAGGAAAAAAATACTTTTTGGCTGCATCTGCAATCTTGTTTGTTTGGGTAACGAACGGCGTGATTCTCCCTCGTGGAAATTGTAGGTTAGTAAGTTGGAATCATTGTATTTCCATAAAATTTTACAAAAACACAAATATGAAATTTTTTCCACCATATTTTATACATTGATCATGTTGATATTCTGGACAATATCATTGCAAATAATGACTTTATGATTTGTTAAAGGGGAGGTAATTCACAAATATACAGAAACATTTAAGACATCTAACAGAAAGTAATGAAAAACTTTGTAACATTTATTGTTACATGTATATATTTTAAGCAATCGTGTGCTGAAGTAAAAAATTTTAAGATTTTTAAAAATGAAAACCCCAAAGGTTGTATAAAAAACATAGAAACAGATTTTTGAATATGAAAACAAGTTTTTATGAAAAAACATAAAAACAAATAATGCCCAAAAATTGAAATTAAATTTATAACCCCGGTTGGGAAGGTTCATGTACAAAGAGATCACTTGTCGATATCACCCGCAATCTGTTTTAGTACTTTAACGTGTAATTTTTTACCTTTTTCCCTGCTTTATTTGAAAAAGGTTAAAAACCCTTTTCCACGGAATCGAACTTTTCTATCCTGCTCAAAAACCCCTACACACTCACCAAACACTTTACTGGGGGGACAATTTTTCCAAAAATTAAAAAAAAAACAATTACGGTTAAATGTTTTTAATGGTTTTAAAATCGGGAAAAATGTCAAACAAATAATGTTGACCTAAACAACATACATGTTTGTTTGTTGTTTGTAAAGGGGTTTTTGTTTTGTTTTTTGTTATCTGTGCTATTTCTTTCTTTTTGTTTTGTCTTGCTTTCAGCCGCCCAGACACTTAATGTTTTGTGGCCCGATTTTCAAGAATGACTTGAAGCGACTATCCATGCATTAGGCCTATATCTGGATTACTTCTAACCAAGCTGTTTAAACTCAGAGACCGGAACCGCTCGGCTACGGAAGCGGCACCCACCGCATCAAAATAATTACTTATATACGATTCATTTACACCGTTAGAGCTACAAGAATCGGGTAGCGATGCAAACAAATATTATATCAAAATAATGATTCAAAATATCTAGACTATGGCAGCTAGCTAAAACGGGTCAAAACTGAAAAATCCATATTCTGTAGTCAGTCAGACATGATTTTGATCGTTCTAACATGCGAGCATAATTTAGTAATCGTTTAAGGATACAAAGAAAAGAGAAGTAATGCTTACACTTGCATTGGCCCATGTTTTGACTTCAGCAACTACCATGTACCCTGAAATGAAACATACACGTACATATGAAACATTCATGTGTGTGGTAAGATCATATCGAATACCAAAACCACCTTCATTATATTGGCCTGTAAATAACGAATAAGAATTGTTATTTTTTCGTTCTTTTTTCTATTTCTTTTTTAAAGGGGTATTCTAGGGGCGCATATTAACATTTAGCAGAATAAAACTATAAAATAAGATAATGTAAGTTATCATTTGTATATGTGCTGTGAATTTGTTTGAAATAAACTATGTTTTAACGAAAAAGCACATATATGTTTAAACAGAAATACGCACAACGGAAATGACAATTAACGCATGGTTGATTAAAGAAGATATGTTTTAACGGAAATGCGTATAACGGAAATATCAATTTACGCATGGTTGATTGAAGAATATATATTTAAACGAAAATGCGCATTCTCCAAATCCCTCCAGAGGCGTGCAAGTCACGGAGAAGACACACGGCAGGTCAAGGTCAAATCATCTCAAGTACCAGAGATGATTGGACAACCTGTCATGACTAACTCTGGAGGATGGTGCCAGCAAGAGCCGTTTTTGTTAGAAAGAAATGTCGTCGGGAAGCCGATGGCTTGGAAAGCATTGTCGTCTCCTTCAAACACCAACGAGCTAATAACATGACAAGTCGCGGCGGCTAGTATAAATAACGCTATTATATTACTACTACATGGCTGATAAACCGTTTCTTGCATGAATAATTAGAATGATATTTTCAAAACACGTACAAAAGTTTAGCGTCTGGTATGACATTATAGATTTTGAATAATCTCCTTCAATTAAAACTAGATGAATTTATAGTCACTAAGATAATGTCTTTTTAATTGCAAACTTTGGTGAAAGAAACATAAAAATAATTCCTGTTAGTATTGAAAAAGGTTTTAGGAAATATTATTATCTTCGCACTATTCAGAGCTTGTTTTTTTTTCCGAATATATTTTATTTTTGCCTGTCTTGTTTTATATGATCTGAAGGATTGATTTGGTCTGTTCTTGAAATTGTCAATCTTTTAAAATATAACAAGAAATACACTGAGATAGAGAATTTCATTGAGAACAATGAAACAATATTTCACCGAATATTTTAAAATATATAAAATAAACAAATATTCACCAAATAAGCGCAAAACATATTTCGTGAGTATCGTACTTCAATATCCGTGTAAACAAGAACACATATTGTATTAAAATGTTTTTTTTTTATATTTCTAGCTACTTGAACAAATAAAAAAGAGTGCAGGTCCCTTAACAAATCTACAAGCTATTTGTTGCATGGTCGTTTTTGTACCGGTTATTAAATTTTAGCAATACTCAGTAAAAGTACAATAGAGATATTTTTAAAAATCTTAATTGATAAACAAAGCTATCAAAACAGGATATTTTATGTAATCAAACACCTTCGTATGGTCTGATGGCATAATTTATTGCATCGTCGATCCCAATATTCCGAATCCTTAACTCCTGGCATCCAATACATTCATGACTGTCCGGTTGGAATGAGCTAACCAGGCAGCTGTGTTGCGTGAAACAAATCTTGCTGCATTCATACGGATCATGAACTGTAACTGAGAAAAGAATCTGGCTTGACTCGCAAATAAGTCCACCAATGAAGTCGTATTTCTTCCAGTGAATTATAGTCGACGATATAATCTGTACAACAAAGAAGGTCGAGATCGATATCAAAATAATTAAATGAAATTTCATTTTATCCATTCTTTTATTCGTGGAAAAAAGTTTAACTGTTATAACAAAAGAATGATTGTGTGTCCGCGGAATTTCAACAACTGAATTATCGATTAATAAATTACTTCTTTGATGGTTTAATTTCAAAGACATTGTAAATAATGTATAATTATAAGTCTTTGAGGCTTTAATTTCAAACACAAAGGTTGTAAATATTTCAGTGTAGCAATACCACGTGACATTGACGTCATATTAGGAATCATTTCCAAGACAAATATTGCTCGATTCGAAAAAGAAAATAGCCGTAAATATTTTATTTCTGCACCAATTTCTTTGGGATATGCACCATTCTACGGGGAAAAATTAAAGCTTTCCACAGAATATTGGATCTTCTTTAGTATATGAGCCGTTTTATCAAACACTTTGCATAACCTTGGAAGTTGTTTGTATAGGAGCGGACTTCAGTTGCAAGCTATTTCGTTTTCTTGCATTATCTGATATATGCCTTGAATAAAATGTCAAGTTAACATCAACCGGGAGTACGGAAGGCAAATATGTTTATATTTGTATTATTAAAGGCGTAAATCTTGCCTTTTTCTTCAATTGTCAATTCTGGCACCAGTTCCAAGTCGAAAAAATAGGACTACAGTTTAAAGCAGATTTCAAAATTGGTTGCAATTGCAAAGCAACATGCCTTCCGTTCTCTTTCAATAATTATGCTAACTATGAAAACATTTGTATTTACTATACACAAATGGACAGTCAGAAACGCACGAACAAATGATTTTACTCGCTGCGCTATAAGTGATTTTTACAATTCTGTATTTGTAAAAGAATTTATTTGCTCTTTACTCATAGTTCTTTCATGGTAATGATTGTGAAAAATCTATTAGTGTCAAGAAACAATACTAATCGTGGAATATTCAAAATAGAGAGAAAAACAGAATCTCTAAAAAAACGCCCAAAACGGCAAAATTGAAAATGTTGCATGCTCGGTTTGACTTAGCCTGTCCAATGAACGTGCACATTCAGGAAACTTCCATTTGTATGCTGTGAAAAGGGTTACGCCGGCAGTTTAAAGCCAAAGGTTATTCTTTTGTAAAGAGTTACTTATATAAGCATAACCCGAAGGTCCTTGTGTTGTGCTCCCCGGCACACCTGCCACACCTAGTGCTACCCTTGCAGGACTTGGCCATATGACCAAAACCCTGACCAAGATAGCACCTGGTGGGTGGCTTTACATAAATTTCTGTCTTGTATTTAATTATCAGGGTTTCTTCCCTCAGGTACACTTCAAGGGGGCACGAGTAGCCTATATTTACTGATAAGCGATGCCCCCTTGGACCTGTCAAACTCCAGCCTATGATTGAGTGTTTACAGGTCTTCCTCAATGGATATGCCGTGGACGACAACATCATATGTTGTTTCCGCCGGCATACTTGACACACACAGGATATTGTTCAGTTTAAATTTACCAATTTTAATGATGTTATTGAGTGCTTCTTGGAAGACAAACTCCAGTTATAAATTGCTCCGAAGCCAAAGGTGTTGCCTTGTTAATATTTTTAATTTTGCTATTTAGCTCCTTGGCCATGGTCCTAACCGGTATTGAAGTTATTTTCTTTGTTAATCCCTTCGGAACCCCTATGTTCCCGGACATGTTACAGGATATCTCAATTTTCTTACGGGGGTCCAAAGCACAGCCAAAGACCCGCGAAAGATCCATGTGATATCTAGATGGCCAGTGACGGGCCACCTTGACTGGCATTATTGCCTATAGCTGCGGTTTGACCGCCAAATTATAAGCTAGAATGTATATTTCTGGGTTTAAGGTATGACCATTCTAACGGGCACTATAAGAACTGAAAAAATGACATCATATGTCATATATATACAATAAAGGACACTTGTGTGCAAAATTTAAACAATTTTTACCGTACGGAAATCGAGTTATTTTTCTGAATTCAATCTTGGATGTTAGAAAGGCACTTTTTCAGAAATTAGGAACCTTTAAACAATCTTCAATATCATCCTAAAAGTATCATAAAATAAAATAATCATTATAGAAACGTTTTTGTATACATTGCTTGCAATGTATACAGAGTTATAAGCTAAATCTCCACAGGCGTTACAAGTTTAGCCTCTAACGAACAACATCCACTTCCAGATAAAAACAACCGCTATAGAAACTAGTTCTTCATTCTGCAGTATTGCTACATTCCGACTACACATCATTAAAATATTGTTTGCAAAGTTGTTTTAATGCTTTGAAAGTTCCAAATCGATGATTTTCATGAAATAATGGACCCGACATTCCTTTAAAGAGAACAATAAAAAGTTCATTGATAAAATCGTAGTATATCCACGCGTTAAATTTCGCATATATAAAATTCCTGATTTACATATATGCAAGAAAATTGTCCTATAATGTTTTACAAAATAAGTATGGAGCTCCGTAACAAAATTTACCTGCGTATACCGGAAAATGTTTTTTTTTAAACCTTGCAGTTATCATGGCTTCACAAAATAGAATTTTCGTAAGCTATTCTTTTGAATACCTTTTTGCACAAGATTTTCCGTTCACTGTTGTATGCCTTAGATTTTTGAAAAGAAATATGTTTCAAAATTCAGCGTTTATTGTCTGATTCAATAACTAGTAAAAATAAATATTCGGCCACTCGACCATTCAACCCATAACAATTCGTCGAACTTGGGATATTGACGATTAAGCCAGAGCATGGAGCTAATTATAGGTATCTTTGGCCAGAGTCGACGATAAGAAATAATCGTTTGAAACTAACTGTAAATCGGTGTAAGCATTAAGAAATAGATACATTAAATTTATGTTCAGAAAATAGGAAAATGATTTATTTCAATCTGTTTATATTAATTAATGTATTGATCTGTTTATAGTTGCAAATTTTGTTCTGTTAATTCTGTTCTGGATGAACTACTGCATATTAGTTTAAAACTTCATACATGTCCTTTATCATTATAATGGTTCATTATTCAAAACCTAGATACATATGAACTTTAGTATAACATGACTTTGACTCAAATCAATTCAATTTGAATATTATATTCCTGTTTGAAATTATGTTTTGCATGCAAAAAGATCTACAAAACTACTGAATTATTCACTTGAAACAATTTTTGATTGAGATATAATTATGCAAAAGACCCATCACTCTAGTATGGATTTGACTGAATGATAGCCCTTTTAGAACTCGAATACAACTATGTAATTCCTGTTCAAAGAATTTCACATACTTCAGGGCAATAAGTAACTATTGCTGTGTATATTGTTTAGCTACAATGCCACTAAAGTTTTGTGAACAATTATTTAGTTTTTCAAATCATGTCTGACCTTGGTATCAATTTGGCAGTAGCTCCAACTTCTTAATTTTTTACTAC
The DNA here is from genome assembly GCF_026571515.1 of Ruditapes philippinarum. Taxonomy (NCBI): domain Eukaryota; kingdom Metazoa; phylum Mollusca; class Bivalvia; order Venerida; family Veneridae; genus Ruditapes; species Ruditapes philippinarum. Next base: position 23,755 of record NW_026851786.1, on the reverse strand, counting down.
ATGTACATACCGGAAGGTTTGCCGGAAAAAGAAAAGTGGGGAACCTATAGATAACTTATGTTATAAGTGTAAGAACGATGGATGTACGATGGTTATATAGGGAAATATAAGACTACAAAATTTATAGTACTGTAGGGTGAACATTCCGGATGGGGCGTCAACGTGGCCGAGTGGTAAAGGTCGTTGACTTCAAACCACTTGCCCCTCACCGCTGTGGGTTCGAATCCCGACAGGGACTTTGGATTCTTTCATGTGAGGAAGCTATCCAGCTAGCTTACGGAACGTCGGTGGTTCTACTCAGGTGCCCGTTCGTGCCTGAAATAATGCACGGAAGGGCACCCGAGGTCTTCCTCCACCAGTAAAGCTGGAACGTCGCGATATGACCTTTACTGTGTCGATGTGATGTGAAACCCAAAAACAAAATGAACATTCCGGTCGACAGGAAAAACGATATACATACTAAAGGATAATGCTAAGAGTGCATTTAGCAAAGTAAATATTTTCAAAAAATTAATTCAAAATATCGTTTTAACATTAAATTTTATCACCTTTAGGCTGTTTACCTATTTTTTTAAATTATAAATTAAGATTTTTTATAAGGGTTGATAAATGTAGACTTTTTTGAAGGGTTATATTCATATGCCGTCATCAAATAAACTTTAACAACAATATAAGGTTATGATGTTGATCAGTAGTCCACCCTGTCTCATTATTTCGCCATCTCAGTCTTTGAACAGACCACCCTAGCTGTCGGCCCCATTATATGAACATTTGCGTCACAATGAAAACTCACCGAGGAGAACTCCATTTAATTTCTATGCTTACTTCTTGTTTAAATTTTACAAACCAATAGGGGAAAAACTTGTGGTCCTTTGATAATCTAAATCCTTTCGGGCTATGGGAAATGAAACAGGTTTAGGAGACAAGTCATGAATTAAGGGCTCAAGGGCCTCTGTGTCAATTCATTTCTCTATGCGAAATTCTCCCCCTCAAACAAAAGAGGTCAAATTCGGTACTGTTACAATGTTTTATAAAAGAAAGTCATATACATGTATAGAGACAATATTTTTTTTAAATATTGATTCAAGACATAATCATTAATAAATGCAGTCCGTTCAATAATAAGCTGGAAATATATATTTATATCAGAGGGTGAGAATCATGTGCAGCCTGACTCAGACTCCAACTTAAGACATTCAGCTAAAAACTGTACCTCAGCACTACCTAATGAACCCAGAACCCTTGGAATACCATACACAGCTTTACCACTTAACATTTTCTGTCCTTATACATGTATACTTATGTGATCCTCTTTATACATTGGCATAGCCGCCCACTTTATTGAAATTTGTCCTAAAACCATTGGTACACTAACAAACTGAATTAACTTGAGAGTTATATACTGCCATAGACTCATGTTGGGCCCCAATAGAGAAAAATGTGCTGTCTGACTGAAGATCAAAGCTGGGAAGCATTGAATCTATTCTGCAGCTCTACTAACTGAGCCATAACCGGGTTTCATATATTCTTCTCCTCTAATTTTATACTGTGGCATCCATACTACAGTGTATATTGAAATATCTCCACAGTTCCATACTATAACATAATTCTTGTTAATTTGAGCTCAAATATGCCTTTAAAATCTAAAATGGTAAGTCAATTAAAGTGAAAACTTCAGAGTGCATATATCATATGTTAATTAAAGTAAGTGGGGAATGTAAAGACATATATGTAGGCTATCTAGTTTGGGATGTACATACATACATGTAGGCTATTTATCAATTGAAAAGAAAGAATATATTTGGTTAATACAGCTAGGAAATTTATTTTTATTTATTAACAGCTCAGGTCAGACGTGTCAGTTACTTATTGATTCATTGTAAAGATCAAAGATCTTCAGAACTCTATTTCAGAATTTTATTTTTCAATTATTGATATTTTGGATAGAAGGTAACTTAGAATAGTTTTTACTGAAGACTTATCTAAATAATTGATTTAAAAAATCAAATGTTAGTGTTGTGAGTCATACTTCAACATGCACTAGGGGTTCCCCAAGTCCCAAACCCCCTTTAAAATCCCCACTGCCCATAGCTTTTGGGAAAAAGCGGTGGGGCCCTCGCAAGGGGGGGTTTTGGGGTATTCGTCGCAGAAGCGGGGGATAAAATAAAGGCCGTTTGGGTGTTTTTCGGGAAAAATAAAGACTGAAAAGTTGTTTTATGTTTTTTAAAGTTTTTTCTGGGAAAAACCATGAAAAATGGAGCCCGTAAAATGTATTCTTTTTAAACCCATTACAAAGGGCACGGTGGAAACACTTCTGTACATTTTGACGAAGGGACGCCACATTTGCCTTATTTGGTTAAAACATATACAAATGTGTTCAAAACGGTAATGTAACGATTCGTCACACTAACGATTCGCCACAGAATATTAACGATTCGCCACAGTTAAATAACGATTCGCCACGTGTTCAACTTTTTCACACCTGTTTTCAAACTGTTGATGGAAAACTTTTTCCATTTTATATTTCATTGGTTGATTACATAAATTTATGTTGAAAATATACTTAAAACAGCTTTTATTGAATGAAAACACATGAAAACAAATATATTTTATTACCAAAAATGCATTACCATTGTAGATAAGTTCAACTTCGTTATTTATATAAACTAGAATATATCATATCGTACAACATGGGGTATACCAATATATTCAGGTGTTTGGAATGTTAAACACTACCAACTTTTACGGATGAAAGACACATATTTTACTATTTAAATGCATACTTCGAAGTTCTTTAGAGATTTATCACTGAAAAGCATTTCGACATTAGAATGTTATTACTTATGTATGATACATATAAACTTCTCTTGATAAACGAATTCATGCATGTAGCAGTTGTTTTTAACCCAAAATACCTTGACAAGTAATGTAATAATTTTGTAACGCATATTTCAGTTTAATACAAAAAATCAACAATGAATTCATTAAGAAAATCTGACAGGAATGAGAAAAAAATTCTGTTTGGTATTTATGTTTTCTTTCAGTTCCTTCAGTTTCAGTTCCTGCAGCCAAACATAAATCATTTATTGTCTAAACATTATTATCGTAAGGAATAATGACAACAACGACTAAATAGGAGTGACCAATACTGGACAAAGCGTTTATTAAACATACATAAACTCAAACGCACATTAGTTTCATGATAAAAAAAAATAACCACGAAGAATGAGTGGTAAATGTGTCCGTGCACTTATACATAAACAGATTGGAAAAAACACAAGTATCGCTTAATGCGATAACAATCGCTTAATGCGATAACAGTTCATGAAACCGCTACACACGTACTGCACAATCACGCGTTAATACTGTCACACTTGAAACAACAGAAAATTGTTTATCTGAAACAGATAAAGATATTGTAATACATGTATATAATCAACAAATATCAATATGTGATTCATTAACTTTATAAGCTAAAAAGAACACTGTTAACGAGCAAATACATATATGGGTCGGGTGGGTGGGACTTGATGTTAACTATTGCCCAGTATTGCGTCGAATGACCAATACACCTATAACACTGGTTTACGTATACAGTCAGTGCATGGCTCACTGACCATAACCATATAAGGTAAAAATCGGAAAACGTACGAATATTAACGAACAAAAATAAATATATTTATTCTGGAATTATAAATTGATTTATTGCATGTCAGAACAATGAAAATTCATATTTCATTCATTTCTATAATATTTTGGTTTCAATGTAATTAAAGTACATGTTAAACTAGCCTGGTTTTCTTAAGTCCTTTAAGGAATATTTCGGCATCAATTAAATATTTCTGCAACAATCCTAAGATTACTGGCTTGTTTAAATTAAAGATGTGACAAATGTTTTTGATATGCGTTCTTTAATCAATTATCGTAAATCAATTTTCGTAATGAACACATATTTTTTGCAATACCCATTTTTAAAAAAAATATATATTTGACATAAATATTAATTGACATATATGTTTATGATTAATTCAATATTTATTTCAACATATAATTAATTTCTTGTAAATGTACTTCTGTAATAATGTTTACTTGATAAATTTAAAATCCGCGATGGGGTCTTAACTTCATATTACTTGTATTAAGAAACATTATTAAATTATTGTCATTGTCAAATTATTAAAAAAATGAAAAAAAGTTTGTTGATTTAATTGAACTAGGACCAGTCAAAATAAAAAAATCATTGTTATAATCATATTGTGTCGAATCGTTATTTAACTGTGGCGAATCGTTATTACTCTTTGGCGAATCTTTATGTGGCGAATCGTTAGTGTGGCGAATATTTATGTGGCGAATCGTAAGTGTGGCGAATCGTTATTAATTCTTCAAAACGACCACATTATACAACGGTATCACATCGAATGAATGATTTTGACTTTCAAAAATTATCCATGATTTGGAAAATTGGGCAATTATTATTGCCTGTTCGTAAAATAAATGACAGAAAATGTTTTCGTCGAAGACGGCGTTGGATTGATTCGACTGCAACGCAATGCGATGGATCCGATACCATTTTTGTATATTTGTAGATTTTAACTTGATGTTACGCACTTTTCAATTGAGTACAGTTCTTTTCTTACTTTGACATCTGAGAAACGTGTTTAATTGATGTTTAAAGCGATATAAATTATTATATATAGGCTCGTACAAATATATGTCCGAGGTCCGCTTTCATTTTCCTTCCATTGAAAATTACTTTAGCCATAATTATCATTGAATAATCCACGTTCAACAATTTATTACGGGTTATTACTAAGTATCAAGTATTTTTGAGTGTGAATGCACCATTCCAGTTGAAAAGCGCAGGAATGTAAGAACATATATAGTGCCCTTTATCATATTTGTATTTCCAAGTTCATTTTAGGGATCATGCATTTGACAACCCGGACCGTAGAGGAAACGGCGGAAACTAAGAGTCATAATATTTGAACTTGATGCACCACCAAAAGGAAATTTAGCGATGCGCAGGGAATTCCACAAATGTGATGAATCCAGCGAAAATATCACATGTGTCAGACATTTACATGTTACACAAGGTCACGTGTGTTACGTACATATGCATGTACCGAGTTATTGCGCCAATATTAGCGTCACGTTTAGCGTGACGTGCCTTTTTATATGTTATTGTATTGACGTCATTATATGAGTTGACTTCCGGTAATCTGAAATAAAACAACGTTATTGAAGAACCAGTGCAATCTTTTGATTATTTAGTGTTTACACAACAACGTGTTATACCTTATTTCTGACTTAGGCAAAAGTGGCGTCCCTCGTCAAACTGTACAGAAGTGTTTGCATAAACGGCAATGAATTGCACCGTGTCCGTGTAATAGGTTGAAAGAGTACATATGTGGGCTCCAGTCTCACTGAGTGTTTCCAGCAAAACATTTAAACATAAAACAAAATTCAGTCATAAACTTACCGACAACAGCATACGGCCATATTTTATCCACTGCTTTTGCGACGAATACTCCACCGCTGCGACGGACCCACCGCTTCTGCGAAAGCCATCGCCAGTGTGGATATTAAGAGGGTTGACTTAGGATACCCCTAGTGCATGTTGAAGTATGACTCACAACACTAACATTTGATTTTTTAAATCAATTATTTAGATAAGTCTTCAGTAAAAACTATTCTAAGTTACCTTCTATCCAAAATATCAATAATTGAAAAATAAATTTGAGCTCAAATTAACAAGAATTATGCTACAGTATGGAACTGTGGAGATATTTCAATATACACTTTAGTATGGATGCCACAGTATAAAATTAGAGGAGAAAAATATATGAAACCCGGTTATAGCTCAGTTAGAAGAGCTGCAGAATAGATTCAATGCTTCCAAGCTTTGATCCCCAGTCAGACAGCACATTTTCTCTTTTGGGGCCCAACATGAGTCTATGGCAGTATATAACTCTCAAGTTAATTCAGTTTGTTAAAGTACCAATGGTTTTAGGGCAAATTTCAATAAAATGTGGGGCTATGCCAATGTATAAAGAGGATCACATAATTATACATGTATAAGGACTAAAATGTTAAGTGGTAAAGCTGTGTATGGTATTCCAAGGGTTCTGGGTTCATAAGGTAGTGCTGAAGTACAGTTTTTAGCTGAATGTCTTTAGTTGGAGACTGAGTCAGGCTGCACATGATTCTCACCCTCTGATATAAATATATATTTCCAGCTTATTATTGAATGGACTGCATTTATTACTGATTATGTCTTGAATCAATATTTTTAAAAAATATTGTCTATATACATGTATATGACTTTCTTTTATAAAACATTGTAACAGTACTGAATTTGACCTCTTTTGTTTGAGGGGGAGAATTTTGCATAGAGTAATGAATTGGCACAGAGGCCCCCGAGCCCTTAATTCATGACTTGTCTCCTAAACCTGTTTCATTTCCCATAGCCCGAAAGGATTAAGATTATCAAAGTACCACAAGTTTTTCCCCTATTGGATTGTAAATTTTAAACAAGAAGTAAGCATAGAAATTAAATTATCCTCGGTGAGTTTTCACTGTGACGCAAATGTTCATAGAATGGGGCTAAAAATCTAAAACAATACCGAGTATATAAAAAATTGTCACAGAGCGAATGCTTCTGGTAAAATAAATAATTTCCCAATGAGAAAATGTAACTTGGACAAGATTACGCAGCTGACAAATGAAATGGGTCATATCTCTGTAAAGCTATTGTTTCATATAACGTTTCCCTAAATTATATAAATTCGTATAAATAAAACGTCACTTCAAGATTCCGCAAGTGTATTAAATAGATTTTCATTTACAGGTACAAGTATTTTGTTATTGATTGCCATGCAGAGAATTGCAAGTTAACTTCTTCATAAAAACTGTTAAATTCTGTTTTAAATTAATAAATTCTTAATCATCCAAAATCATAGCGCCGATACAAGCGCTGGATACAAGCGAACCTTTAAACACAAGTAATCATGAAGAATAACGAATAAAAACAGCAACAAAATAATTAAATGTGAATTACGTTACCTTTTATTTGTAGTTTAATGAAATGATAACAAAGAAAACTACATCTACATCATTCTTTCTTTCGTCTTTTCGTTTAAGTTTGCCTGACTTTTACATTAAAAGATATGCGGAGATGAGATTGACTTTGTTAATTAAACCGATACATTTATTTAAGAAAATAAAGTGACAAAACACAGTTCTAATACAAATCATATTGATTGTTATTGTGTTGTAGAACTGCTGTCAAAAGGCAGGTGTCTCAAATATGGTCAAATAACAAAAGTTAACATGCTGTCAAGAAAGGTAATTCATTTAGATTCATTTCAGACTTGTAATTGTAGTTACTTCCCCTTAATCGTTGTGTACATATAGTATATGTCTCATACTGGCAGTTTCCCTCGAGGTCTTAAGGCCTCAACAGACGGTAGGATTTTGAAGTACAACACCAATTAAAACTTAGTCTGGTCTTAACAACATCTGTTTAAGTATGCACAAATACAATAAATATAAAAGATAGAATCTTGTTATCAACCATGCAACATAACAAAGCCATTGCATTGAAATATTCATTGCTATTTTTTATTGAAATATTATACCGGTGTATTAACCCTTTCCCCCATGAGCATATTGTGAAAAATGGCCGTTTCACTGAAAAGCCTCCTGTTACAAGTTCAAACTGCTATGAAACTATGAAAAATGCTTCAATACTAATCAAACTTGGCACAAATGTTGACTGGACCATTGCCTTTGTAATGACATGCTCAGTCTTAAATTTCCTGTTACCATGGCAACGAGGGGACATCTCAAAATTGCCAAAAATCACTATTTTGCCTCGATTTTTCCCATCAAAATTTATTTCAAAGTGCTGCAACTTCTCAAGGGATTGAGATAGAGTCAAAGGCTTTTCAGTGTTGGTTACACGTTACATTATGATCGACCTGGGGTCATTTTTAGCCTCTCACAAGTCCAAAATTTTCTTGGCGATGAGGGGGACTCCGCCCCCCTTCAAACCCCCCTAACAGAAGGGGGCACATCCCCCTTCTGGCAACCCCCTGATGTATCTTTTGGATGGGGGGCGGCGCCGAAAAAGTGTTCATTTTTTTTAGCAACATTTCTCAAACGAAAACATGTGTTTGGGGCCCAAATAGGATATTTTTTCACTATTTGAGGCCTAAAAAAGGGGGGGGGTCGAAAGTGCGTTGTTTAGCGTATATATGGGGTAAAGGGTTAACAAAAAATGATGAAAAACTTTAGAATCACCTAAAAACTAGTTTTTCCATGTTAACATGTGGTCTTTCACCTAATTTTGGTGAAAAATTGTTGTTTTGTAACATTTATAATTTTTTTAGTTAACCCTTTCCCCCATGAGCATATTGTGAAAAATGGCCGTTTTCACTGAAAAGCCTCCTGTTACAAGTTCAAACTGCTATGAAACTATGAAAAATGCTTCAATACTAATCAAGCTTGGCACAAATGTTGACTGGACCATTGCCTTTGTAACGACATGCTCAGTCTTAAATTTCCTGTTACCATGGCAACGAGGGGACATCTCAAAATTGCCAAAAATCACTATTTTGCCTCGATTTTTTCCATCAAAATTTATTTCAAAGTGCTGCAACTTCTCAAGGGATTGAGATAGAGTCAAAGGCTTTTCAGCGTTGGTTACACGTTACATTATGATCGACCTGGGGTCATTTTTAGCCTCTCACAAGTCCAAAATTTTCTTGGTGATAAGGGGGACTCCGCCCCCTTCAAACCCCCCTAACAGAAGGGGGCACATCCCCCTTCTGGCAACCCCCTCATGTATCTTTTGGATGGGGGCGGCGCCGAAAAAGTGCTCATTTTTTTAGCAACATTTCTCAAACGAAAACATGTGTTTGGGGCCCAAATAGGACATTTTTTCACTATTTGAGGCCTAAAAAAAGGGGGGGGGTCGAAAGTGCGTTGTTTCGCGTATATATGAGGTAAAGGGTTAACAAAAAATGATGAAAAACTTTAGAATCACCTAAAAACTAGTTTTTCCATGTTAACATGTGGTCTTTCACCTAATTTTGGTGAAAAATTGTTGTTTTGTAACATTTATAATTTTTTTAGTTAACCCTTTCCCCCATGAGCATATTGTGAAAAATGGCCGTTTTCACTGAAAAGCCTCCTGTTACAAGTTCAAACTGCTATGAAACTATGAAAAATGCTTCAATACTAATCAAACTTGGCACAAATGTTGACTGGACCATTGCCTTTGTAACGACATGCTCAGTCTTAAATTTCCTGTTACCATGGCAACGAGGGGACATCTCAAAATTGCCAAAAATCACTATTTTGCCTCGATTTTTTCCATCAAAATTTATTTCAAAGTGCTGCAACTTCTCAAGGGATTGAGATAGAGTCAAAGGCTTTTCAGCGTTGGTTACACGTTACCTTATGATCGACCTGGGGTCATTTTTAGCCTCTCACAAGTCCAAAATTTTCTTGGCGATGAGGGGGACTACCGCCCCCCTTCAAACCCCCCAAACAGAAGGGGGCACATCCCCCTTCTGGCAACCCCCTGATGTATCTTTTGGATGGGGGCGGCGCCGAAAAAGTGCTCACTTTTTTAAGCAACATTTCTCAAACGAAAACATGTGTTTGGGGCCCAAATAGGACATTTTTTCACTATTTGAGGCCTAAAAGGGGGGGGGGTCGAAAGTGCGTTGTTTCGCGTATATATGAGGTAAAGGGTTAACATTATAAAATACCACACATTTGAATGATATGTAGTTTAGTAATGTAAATGTACATTTTAAACAAATAATACTACTTTATGAAACTGCCATCCAAAATACATCTTATGTAACACCATTACGAGAAAGTTACGAGGCTTCAATTGGCCGTAAAGCCATGATAAATAATCTCCAGCAAGATGCTGCATTGTAATATGTAAGCTATAGGCTATACGTTTTACTTAATAATATTTAAATGTGTGTTTCTATATATTTGTATGTAAGCGTGGGCCTACGAATCACTATAATTTTTGAAGAGCCACACGGTGCATAGCCATATCAGTGCCCTCTTTGCGATAACCTCTCTGCACATGCACAGGCTATTCTTTGCTAAAACAAACCAGCGATGGATAACAATCCAGCTGATGTTCCTTCAGCTGACACAAGGATGTATGATAGCAATAAATATTTCAATGCAATGGCTTTGTTATGCTGCATGGTTGATAGCAAGATTCTAGCTTTTATAAAAAATATTTTGTGAATACTTACACAGATGGTGTTAAGACTAGACTAAGACCTTGAGTGAAACTGCAAGTATGAGAAAGACACATGTATAACATACTTCATGTAACACAAGGATTAAGGGGAAGTAATTCAATTACAAGTCTGAAATGAATCTAAATGAATTACCTTAAGTTTCTTGATAGCATGTTAACTGTTTGTTATTTGACCATATTTGAGACACCTACCTTTTGACAGCAGTTCTACAACACAAAAACTTTCAATAAGATTTGTATTAGAATTGTGTTTTGTCACATTATTTTCTTAAATAAATGTATTGCTTTAATTTACAATGTCGATCTTATCTTCGCATATCTTTTAAATCTTTCCAACGTCACGTCAGCATCCATTACGACAGATACGTGGACATCAAATAGAACTGAAAGTTTCATCACTGTCACTGAACAACACATTAATGACAATTGGGAGCTAAAATCCAATGTGCTGATAACACGTGCAATGCCAGAGCGTCATACAGGTGCAAACCTCGCACAACGTCTCAAGGACTGTGTAAGTGAGTTTAAGTGATAAGGTGGAAGCTTGTGTTCATGATAATGCTCGGAACATTCAAAGTGCTGGGAATATGTGTAAGGACTGGGGTGACTTAGGATGTTTTGCTCACACACTCCAGTTGAGCATGAAACCTGCATTCTTAGTTCCGGAAGTGTGTGATTTGGTTTCAAAGTGCCGTAAGCTTGTTGGGCATTTCAAGCATAGTACTACATTAACTGCTGAATTCACTGATCGTCAGAAATCAATGGATAATGTGCCTAAACGCTCTCTTGTCCAGGACGTCGCCACACGCTGGAATTCTACATATGACATGATGTCACGTCTCCTGGAGCAACGCCGCGTTGTGTCCGATATTATGTTAGATCCAAAGTTAACACAGAAGGCCGACTGTGAACTTTACTTAGAAAACGCTGATTGGAATTAATTATTAGAGTTGTGTTCTATTCTTGCGGCCTTCAAATCTACTACTGAGTATATGTGTACAGAGAAAAATGTGTCAGTGTCTGAAATTTATCCCATTGTCAGTGGATTAGTCAGTGAGTCTACAGATGATAGTGCGACCGCCGCCGAAGTAAAGCGGTTGATCCGTGACGATCTCATGTCTCGTTACGGACCTACAGGTGATGTAGCTCCGACTTCCCTCCCAGCATTTGGGGCATTGCTTGACCCCCGACATAAGAAACTAACGTTCTTCACCTCTGCGCAACGGAAGAAAACTCATGCTATCCTCGAGTCTCGTTTGGACGATCTTCCGTTACGTCTACCCGTCAATCCACCCGAGAACTGTGAACAAACTCCAAAACGTGCTAGAAAACTGGACTTCATAAATTATGGACCACCTGATCGTTCAGAAATCGAGGATGAATTACAAATGTAATTATGTGAGAAAAGTGTACCGGATTGTGACTCACTTGTGTGGTGAAAAGAAAACGAAGGACGTTTCCCAAAAATTTTACATGTAGCAAAGAGTGTTCTGAGTGTGCCGGCGACTTCCGTACCTTCCGAACGTGTGTTCAGCTGTGCCGGCACACTCTTGAACAAACTTAGGAACAGTTTGTCTAGTGACTTTGTGGACACAGTTATATTTCTCAATAAGAATCAGGTGGAGTTTAAGACAAGGCCAATGTCTCTCGTTAAATAAATAACAACTGAAAATTGATGCGAAGAAGAGTGAAATTAACTCACTAGCTATTTAATATGATTCTATCATGTTTTTATATCAAATTACAGTTAAGTACTTAAGTTATAAAGCGTGAAAAATACGTTGATTGGATACTATGTTTGACTTGATATTACCATGATACCATGATATATTAAGAAGCCTGAAAAATAATGTTTGTTTGGATACTATATTTGAGTTGATATTACTATGTTACCATGATATGTTTTGCAATATAAGAATGCTATCATTGATTATACTGTTTAATTACATGTTATTAAAGTTATGATCAAGATCTTGTTGTTATTTTATTTAATTATTTCTAACTATACATGTACATGTATACTGCATGACCGTAATGTCTGGAAAAGATAGTTTTGTGCAACAATGCACATTAATTACTGTAATCAAGTACTGGTGTGATCCAGGAACAAATAAAAGTTGAAAGACTGCAAAAGGAGGGGAACATAAACAAATATTCAGTCTATGCTGATTCATATTACTGTCATTAAGTCACGTGAGTTACCTCCCGTTTATCCTTAGTGAAATGATCAGCAGCCGGATAAATTGAATGAAAGACAATCAAATTATGAATTTATTTCAAAAGTAAGAATATACATACATAATTATATCGATTTACAATCAACAAAAACATTGACAAAGTAATAAAGGTATTTTTACTTGTCGATATTTGCGTGCATATTAAAGTAGTATAGTATTCGACGCAATCAATTTCGGATACGTATACGTAAAAGAGAAATGTTGAACAAATGTTGTGAAAACAAATATTCGAATATATTCGAATATATTTTCGAATATGGAAAACGAATATTCGAACATCAAATTTCTTATTCGTTCCCAGCCCTACTTTTAATGTAAAAGTCAGGCAACGTAAAACGAAAAGACGAAAGAGGGAATGATGTACATGTACATATAGTTGTCTTGGTTATCATCTCATTAAACTACAAATGAAACGTACCGTAATTCACATTTTATTATTTTGTGGCTGTTTTTTTTTCGTTATTCTTCATCATTGCTTTTGTTTAAGTGTTCGCTTGTATCCATATGATTTGCTTTCATTTCGGCGCTATAATTTTTGGATGATTTAGAATTTTATTAATTCAAAACAGTATTTAACAGTTTTTATGAAGAAGTGTACTTGCAATTCTCTGCATGGCAATCAATAACAAAAAACTTGTACCTGTGAATGAAAATCTATTTAATACACTTGCGGAATCTTGAAGTGACGTTTTATTTATACGAATTTAAATAATTTAGGAAAACGTTATATGAAACAATAGCTTTACAGAGATATGACCCATTTCATTGTCAGCTGTGTAATCTTGTCCAAGTTACATTTTCTGATTGGGAAATTATTTATTTTACCAGAAGCATTCGCTCTGTGTCAATTTTTTATATACTCGGTATTGTTTTAGATTTTTTGGTATTTATTTATATTGCTAGCACCAGATAGTTAGCCTATTGAGGTAGTGATATTAAATTACCAAACACACAGACTAATGTACTTTCAGCCAAAGATACGGAACTTGACTTGTTCCTTTCGATTTGCTATTCAATTACTATATGAAAGTTATCCGTAGTTTTGTAGATGGTTTCCTATATCAGCTATGGATCTCTTTAGCACATATGGAGCTGAGATGAAATTTTGACCAGCAATTCCTTTATTTGGAAACCAATCTCAAAAAAAACGTTTCAATAAGTGTTTGTTTGAATGTTAATCATTGTTTGGTGGTAAGTTTTTGTGAAAACTCTGTATTTTGAGTCCGTCTTCATACGCATTGCATATTTTGGACACACCATAACCAACGATGGATGAAGACTGCATAAAAATCCAAACAAAACTAGGCAAATATTAGGGAAAGCCAGGAGGGTATAATCACATTTCGATTTTCTTAAAAAAAAGCTTTGAAATTTATATGTTTAAAATGTTGAAATTTACCCTGTGATTAAACTATTTTCTCCTTCACATACGGAGTTATTTAAAGCGCACATCTTGAGCAGCGGAAATTAACATTTATTTTTTGCTCAAATTTTGAGATCCACATATGGTTCCACCCCCGTAATAGTAAACTAAGGTAAGTTGAGAATTTGTGAGATTAGGAGGGGCTACTTTGAGATGACCTCAATAAATAATACTGAATACCATTTAATTTTGAATTATTTTGGTCCCATATACATGTACATTTAAGTGTATTATATACAGGAACTGACAGTATTTCAGAAAATAAATGTTGAAAAACATATATAGCGATAGAGATGGTCCCATTCAATTTTCTGTCAGAAGTTGAATTTTATCAAAAATTTCGACTTTCGAAGGAGTGTGCACATTTTATAAACGGATAGATACATATAGTATGAACTATTAAGAGCGGGGTACCAGTACTTATGCCCAAAAAAAAGAAAAAAAAGAAGTGAATTTATACGATTTCAAGTTGGAAACTTATTCAATATCCTTTTATCCATATAAATTTGCTGTGTTTTTCAATGTGAGCGTCGATGTTTCTGTCGATGATCCATGGATGATTTGTCGTATGCGTGGGAGTAGCAGGGCCCGTACAGAACATGTATGAAAATATACAGTAGTGTTTTTGATATAAATTAAAATGTAACTGATATACATTTCTGATAATATATGTATGTAATACTAATTATGTAGAAAGTGAGTAATTTTACATGTTTAGCTTAACAAAATTCCTTTTAGGGCAATACTAAATTAATAAATATGGTCATAAACAGGACGCCGGGTATAGAAGCTGGAGAAATAAAGATTTGCATGTATCTTTAAAAATATGTATTTATAACAGCTGAGTAGAGTTCTCAGGAACAAAAAATATCTTAGGAAACAATGCTCCTGATGAGAAATTGTAAAACATGATATGACGTAAACACTGTCGGGTACGTGAAACGGTGCAGATTTTCCGTGATACGGTGCTTCCATCCAATATGGAGGAAGGTAAACAACAAGAAGGCACGTGTCATTTTATTTTCTATATATTTAGACAATTTCGTTTTATATAGTAAAAGAAGAATATTTGCACTAACGTAAAAATAAATTCACTATTATATCAAATATTCACAAAGTATGTTACATTTGACACCGGCTACAGTGACGATAAATTTTTTTGTAAATTGGTAATAAATAGATGAATTGTATGCTAGACCGCAGCAATTTTTAACAGTATTATTTTACCCTTGTATTGAATATTATCAGATTATTTCTACAAAATCACTCAGATAACTTCTTTGGTTATGGGTAAAGGGGTTATAAGGCTAGGATTTGGATTTTATAGCACGGATTGTCCTGTGGACAGATTCTAAAAGTGCTCCGAATTGTATTTTTTCATTGACGAAACAACCCTTTGGAAAATGCCTTTTAGACGGTTAACTTAATTTGGCCTTTATACATGTATGACATTGACCTTTGTGATAAATTATTGCATTAGCCTTAACTATAATTTATTGATTTGATGCATACAACACTGATGTCAGATCTGTCATGAAGAATGATTATTTGGACCATCAATAATTTAATAAAAAATTTTATCTGTAAATTTATAGACAAACGCAACTTAAAAGTTAACTTAAAATGGGTCAAAGCGTTCAAGCTAAATTTATCAAGCTTATGATTGGGCCAAATATTTCGGAAATGTTCTTTGTGATACTACTTTCGTCATAAGATGACCTGAAATTTAATTTCGTCTAACAAACAACGTACTAATTGTTTAAATGACACATTTCAATTTAATGCCATGGCTATTTGGAATTCCATTACCCTGACTCATAGAAAGAAAACAAAATTTTCAATATTTAAAATTATTTCAAGAAATACTTATTAAATCAACTTTAGAACGGTCCGTGAGTATAATATATACAAGATACGCTCTTTATAATCATACACTTATTTTCATTATCTGTATTTCTAACTATAAAATGTTTTCATATAATGGGAGTCTGTTGTCTTGGTTTTTAGTTTTTGACTGTGTTCATTTTGTAAGTTATTTTTACTTTTCAAATTGCAGATTAAAATGATGCACTGAGGAAAGTATTATGTTTCATGATAGATAAAATGAATTGTATGAATATCCATATATGTGTAAGATATATGTTGAAATTGTGATAACCATTTAATCATTTCTTTTACATTTGTTATATTTTCTCCGATTGATATATGTTCTTTCTATGTGTGTGTGTGTGTGTGTGTGTGTGTGCGTGTGTGCGTGTGTGCGTGCGTGTGCGTGTGTGTGCGTGTTTTTTTTCAATTTAGATGGCCGAATTGTGCATAAGGTGTTACAATCTGTATATGTCTTAATATGTAACATTCTGTAAATAAAGGTAACATTCTGTAAATAAAGTTATTATTATTATTATTATTATTATTATTATGGTGTCACTGTAAGGACGTTCAGTGAATGTCGCAAACCAACAGCTATTAGAATATAATTAAAAAACAACAACAACACAAATTGAGTGTGGCTACATCAATCTGCAAGAACACTTTTTTTAAATACCGTACATTTGTAACAAGAAGTATCGACAAGACGAGGTAAAACTGCTTTTACTTGCATGGTCTCTTTCGGTATGCACATTTTTTCCGGGATCGTGGTACTCTCCTCATTTTAGAATGTTATTCATTTATAACTCGGTAAATTCTTATGTTGAATAAGATATTCACGAGTTAATTAATGATTTTATAAAGCAGTGTTAAATATGAATTAGAAAGAAATTCACAGATTTCAAATATCCGAGAAATTTAATTAGAAAGTTTGTTTCTGATACTCCTTTAGAGTATTCTATAATTAGAACATGTATGTGTGTGTGTTTCAGAAAGACCTTTTAGATAATTACACTAATTATAGAATGGACAATGAGATTCCTGGATTTGAAAATCCTTCGGATATTTAGTTCTTCCCTGTAAAATTTTACAGGCAGTCAAACCGATCTCAGACGGACTTCGTCCAAAAACAACAAAAACTAGTCAAATTCACACAAGCTCATGAAAACCTCATTGTAACCATAATCGTGCCACGACCATGCATTTTCCGAAATCTGCAGCAATACGCACATCTCGTCGTGGTTGTCATTTGGTTGACTTGGTCCCCATTTCACGAAAAAGTCTATGATTGGTGTACCGTCTTCCCAGTAAAATGTTCCTCCAATTGTATTGCGCGATGCTCCTATCCAGGTGGCATAATTAGAGCCTGAATTAATAAAACTTTATTTTTTTTAAATCTATATTAAAAAATTATTATGTGCTTTAAGAAAAGGCATAGTATGCCTAAGGAACGAACAAATTCCTACCTCCTTAGAAAGGGCAAACATGAATTTTATAATGTTTAAATAATGTTTTTAGAACATGTTAGATATTTGTTACCTAAAAATAGCGCTTAATGTGAAATAATTTGTAATTAAAGTAGCAAAATGTAAATAAATTATTTTGACTTCCATACAAAATACTAAATCCCTATATCTGTTCTAATTGCCAAAATACAACAGAAGAAAGGTTAATTGGCCAATGAATAACTGTTTAAAATATTAAAGTATTCCAAAAAATAAAAAGCTTTTGAGAAATAAAAATGAAATAATTTCTGGGGCATAATGGGCTTGAAGGTTAAAGTTAAAAATCACATAATACCGCACTGGAGAACGTTGTTCTGAAAGAACTGGAGAACGTTGTTCTTACAGAACTGGAGAACGTTGCTTCGAAAAAACTGAATAACGTTGTTCTGAAAGAACTGGAGAACGTTGTTCTGAAAGAACTGGAAAACGTTGCTTTAAAAGAACTGAAAAGCGTTGTTCTGAAAGAACTGGAGAACGGTGATCTGAAAGAACTGGAGAACGTTGTTCTGAAAGAATTGGAGAACGGTGAAAGAACTGGAGAATGTTTCTTCGAAAGAACTGAATAACGTTGTTCTGAAAGAACTGGAGAACGTTGTTCTGCAAGAACTGGAAAACGTTGCTTTAAAAGAACTGAAAAGCGTTGCACTGAAAGAACTCGAAAGCGTTGCTCTGAAAACAATGGAGAACGTTGTTCTGAAAGAACTGGAGAACGGTACTCTGAAAGAACTGGAGAACGTTGTTCTGAAAGAACCTGAGAACGTTGTTCTGAAAGAACTGGAGGACGGTGCTCTGAAAGAACTGGAAAACGTTGCTCTGAAAGAATTTGAGAACATTGTTCTGAAAGAACTGGAGAACGTTGTTCTGAAAGAACTGGATAACGTTGCTCTGAAAGAACTGGAGAACGTTGCTCTGAAAGAACTGGAGAACGTTGTTCTGAAAGAACTGGAGAACAGTGCTCCGAAAAAACTGGAGAATGGTGCTCTGAAAGAACTGGAACACGTTGCTTTGAAAGAGCTGAAAAACGTTGCTCTGAAAAAACTGAATAACGTTGTTCTGAAAGAACGGGAGAATGTTGTTCTGAAAGAAATGGAGAACGGTGCTCTGAAAGAAATGGAGAACGGTGCTCCGAAAGAACTGAAAAACGTTGCTCTGAAAGAACTGGAAAACGTTGCTCTGAAAGAACTGGAGAACGTTTCTCTGAAAGAACTGAAAAACGTTGCTCTGAAAGAACTGAAAAACGTTGCTCTGAAAGAGCTGGTGAATAGTCCTCCGAAAGAACTGGAGAACGTTGCTCTGAAAGAACTGGAGAACGTTGTTCTGAAAGAACTAGAGAACGTTGTTCTGAAAGAACTGGAGAACGTTGCTCCGAAAGAACTGGAGAACAGTGCTCCGAAAGAACTGGAGAACAGTGCTCTGAAAGAACTGGAGAACGTTGTTCTGAAAGAACTAGAGAACGTTGTTTTGAAAGAACTGGAGAAAAATGCTCCGAAAGAACTGGAGAACGATGCTCTGAAAGAACTGGAACACGTTGCTCTGAAAGAACTGAAAAACGTTGCTCTGAAAGAACTGGAGAACTTTGTTCTAAAAGAACTGGAGAACGGTGTTCTGAAAGAACTGGAGAACGTTGTTCTGAAAGAACCTGAAAGAATTGGAGAACGTTGTTTTGAAAGAACTGAAAAGCGTTGCTCTGAAAGAACTGGAAAGCGTTGCTCTGAAAGAACTTGAGAGAGTTGTTCTGAAAGAAATGGAGAACGTTATTCTGAAAAAACTGGAGAACATTGTTCTGAAAGAACTGGAGAAAATTGTTCTGATAGAACTTGAGAAGGTTGTTCTGAAAGAAATGGAGAACGTTATTCTAATAGACCCTGAAAGAACTGGAGAACGTTGTTTTGAAAGAACTGGAGAACGTTGTTTTGAAATAACTGGATAACGTTGTTCTGAAAGAACTGGAGAACGTTGTTCTGAAAGAACCTAAAAGAATTGGAGAACGTTGTTCTGAAAGAACTGGAGAACGCTTTTCTGAAAGAAATGGAGAACGTTATTCTAAAAGACCCTGAAAGAACTGGAGAAAGTATTCTTCTGTTCCTTATTCGGTGTCAAATAAGGAACACGAAACTGGTTCCTTATTCCTATTTCGACTTTGACATTTCTTTCAAAATATTTTCATGAAGATGCTTTATGCAATGATTTTAATAATTGATCCTTGCAAGTCTAATGCAGATTTATCAGAAATAATTGCAATTGGTGTCATTCTTTGGGTATCTTCTCTTCCTTATTCGACTTGAACAGTTATTCCAAAAAGTTGTATGCAATGCTTTATGCAATGATTCAAATGCTTGGTCCTTGCAATTCTTATGCAGATTTATTAGAAATAATTGCTATTTCGTTCTGTCTTTGCGTATCTTCTTCTGTAATGAACTGGTTCCCTATTCCTTATTAGACCCTTAACATTTTTTTCAAAGTATTTTATCCGAATAAGAACCGAAGAAAATACGTAAAGAAAGACACCAGTTGCAGTTATTTTTGATAAATCTGTATTAGAATTCCAAGGATAAATCATTATAATCATTTCATAAAGCATCTGGATCAAAATATTTTGAAAGAAATGTCAAAGCCGAATAAGGAATAAAGGAACCAGTTCTGTATTCCTTATTCGACTCCGAATAAGGAACTGAAAAAAGGCACGTAAAGAAAGACTTTAGCGATCCTTTAGAACAGATCTGAACGTGAAACATATAAAAAGAGTGAATGCTTTACATTTGCATGAAATAAACGCAATAATTATTAACTATTTAGACTTACTACTATTTAGAACAGTATAAATATGAATTTTCTTTGTTTGGTCGAACCAACACTTCTGAAATTATGCGGTGATTTAAAGTTCAGATCTAGTTATTTCATACATGTTATACAGCGCAATTTAAGGACCTTTCCTAATCAGATTTTACTCGAATGCTACCCCATGCTTACTCCCAGGAAAGCTCTTTTGGTGGATCCATTCACGCTCTGTAGGATAAAATGTGGAGCCAAGATATTAAAACTTTAACTGGTCAATTACATGAATTATAAAAAAATGTACGATATTAAAAGAACTTATTACCGTCTAACAATTGATCCTCTATATATATTTCTTCCTCTTCTGATGTTATGTCTGCTAAATGTCCACCTAAAGTCTGACAGTGTAGCTGGAAAATAATACCATAGAAGTCTTACCAGCATTAAATTTTGATTAATTGTTGTCGTCAATGCTAAGTAATAGTTATAGTATATGAAACGAGTTAGTTACGAGGATATAACACTGGCTGGGGCGACATCATTAGTTTTCATATACTATAACTGTTTTATCGCAATGACATAATGTTTTCTTTTTTGTAATAGTAATAAATAAATAAATAAATCGTTAGCTACATTACAGTTATTTATGATAAGGGCTACATTACAGTTATTTATGATAAGGCAGTTTTTTCAAGTTGTTTTCGCTTCCGCAAAATAAAAAAAAACTATAAAAGACATCCAATGTTAGAGGCGGATTGTAAACTGTTACCAATATTGATTCAATATTAAAGGGCTTTTTTCAGTGGAAATAATTCATTCAGCGGAAGTACCTTTTGATTAAATGAGAGTAAATTTCATTTCATTAATTATCTTTGTTTATATTTTTCATTGTCTTTATTTATTTATTTCATTTTTTTGATTCCATTTTTTTTTGCTACCGGGAGCCTCTGTAAAAAAACTACATTAATATATACAAGGTGCGAAAAAAATCAGTCGAGTTTTTTTCCTATATGAATCAATGAAAAAACTGTACTGCTATATATCAATACAGTTTTCAAATGCTCATTGAAGTGTACTGAGTATAATGGGTTAGTAAGAACAAAGGAAAAGTTCCAAACCATGCGATAAATAATTTTATCAAACGCATGACTTACTCCACTTTATTTTAATTATTTGATTCATTTAACTGGAGATGAAAATTCGCATAAATAAAGCGTTTATATAAAAAATAAATTGAATTGTGTCCCGATCAATTCTCTTGTGTCCCAGGCAATGAACTACAAAGATACGTTCGGTCATTGCCTCTCGAAAAACCTAAAAGTGCATTTTTATTTTTAATAGAAATACTAGTATTTTAATAAAATAATTTTTAAATGAGAGAAGAATACCATGCTTTTAAAGTCCATCGCAAAAAACAATACTCGTGTTAATACATATCTTTATTGTTTAATTTTCAATGTTTGAGCAATTTAATACAACTTTCCCCTTAACACATGCACATTTAGTGACGACTAAATAAAACAAGGCACTCTGAAGGACAGCTTAATCCCCTTCCGCAGCTGACTTCTTGACCTTTAGCCAACAAATTTTACCATGCATATAATAAGCACATACTTTCATGATAGTAATTATTTTTGCCCTGTTATTTGAAGTCTTCCATAAAGTCAAAAAGTTATAGAAAACATTTAACCTTGACCTTGCGGATAGCAACCTGGAATGTCATAATGGTGATCATTTCTGCCAAGTTATCTTTAAAAACATTGCAGCGGTTTAAAAGATATGGATAATTCATGGAATGTAGACTTTTTAACAATTGACCTTGACCTTGGAGGTAGCAACGCAATTATTGCGCTCCGCCCATCGTCTCATAATGGTGATCACTTGTGCCAAGTTATTTAAAAAAAATCAGCAGTTTAAAAGTAATGAAGCAGACACGAAAATGTTACGGCCGGACAGACGGACGGACAGATTGACAGACGGAGGCCATTCCTACAATCCCCTCCCTCCCCGCTATGCGGAAGGGGATAAAAAACTTATTTTCTAACAAATGGATACGTATATACGAGTATGCTATTTTAATGCAATGCTACAACCATGTTATAAGTATTTTACGGTGACTTAAACTATACAGTAAAGCAAAAGCAGTCTTGCAAAGTAAATTTTTATTTAAGTAAACATATTGACATTGGTATTATAATAAAAACATAATATATTTCTTCTTTTTTGATGTCAGTGTCAGCTGACCTTAAAATAATACATATTTTGGGATACCACCAATGAAGGTATTATTATGAGGTTTTTATCGGCCCAATGAATTAAAGCGGTAAATAACTTTGATGTACATCTGACAGAACGAGCATTACACCGACAGACTGCAATCTTTTTTTATTTTAGTTTTAGATTTATATTCGAGCAATTGATTTTTTCTGAAAACTCCTTTTATTTTTAAGAATTTGTACACAATACTTTCCCATATTTCCTACCACTATTTTTTTAGTTACCGACCCATCAGAGCAGAAACATTAAACAAACCGAAGAGGAGATACTTTAAAAACTATTTCTCACAGGTGGCAGTATCAGTGTTTTGACACCCCACCCCTATCTGCCCCTGGGCCCCTACTACAACCCTGAAAATAAATTCAACACTCTACGGCTTACTATAAGGTACCAAATACAAAACAACTGATAAAATTATGAAAAAAAATTCCACTATCAAAATTATAGTTATATAAAGGTGAAAAGCCTACTGTATGTTCACTTGCCAAACAAAGCCTTAGAGTGTTGAATTGTTTTTTTCAGGGTTGTAGTAGGGGCCCAGGGGCAGATAGGGCTGGGGTGTCTAAACACCGATCCTGCCACCTGTGCAATTTCTTTCTTTCCTTTTTGTAGAACGCGGTAGATAAACGTAAACAAATTGTGCACAGATTATGATAAATATATTTTGCAGTGTTTGTAGCACTTTTGTTTGAACTTTACGCCATTTCCTTGACCTTATGTTGACGTTTTGACGTAACGTTTTACTTGTAATACCATGACGTCAAACAATTCGTTTTTCTGGCTATATACCCTTTTAATTACAGAAAAGATATAGAAATTCGAGGGTGAGAATCACGTCGTTCGTTACCCAAACAAACAAGATACAGCCAAAAATTAAGTATTTCCTTTTCTTCTCTGAAATTTGTGATGTTCTTGTGTAAAGGTACATATAATAACCTTCTCCACAATGTTCCTGGCACACATGAATTTATTTCATGTTGTTTCGTCCCGTACTTCATCTGAAATGCGCGTCACCAGTTATTCCACCAGTTTGATCGTGGTAACGTACGGCTTCTTCTCTCAAATTCACTGTTTCTTTTACATGTGTGTATGTTTACTTAAACCACTGACTTTAAAAAGTTATAATATGTTGTCAAGTAAGCATCCATGCCCATTCTGGCTAGATTTACTGCTGTAAATATTAATATCGAAACATTTTCCGGAAATGATAACGTATAGCGCATTAAATATCAATAATAACGTACGGCGCATTTTTCTACTTCAAGTTGGTGGATTTTCATTTGTCCAGTCAGCTTTTAATGAATTATTTTTATGTAGGAAATGATAGATATTTGAAAAAAAAGTTTGTCATTTCAGAAATAAATAATTGAAC
>NW_026851785.1:0-37775 GCF_026571515.1 Ruditapes philippinarum | reverse complement strand
TAACAGATGTTGAAGTCTACAAGGTAATACTTTGTACCAAAACTCAAGGATAATGACATTGCAGGTGATGTTACATGCTAAATATCTAAGTTTTGGCAGTTTGATTTGAACGTGTGGATTTTAAGAAATGTCATTATTATTTATGTTAAATTGAAATCGGGGCGGACCAGTTTTGATCATGCCATGCTTTTTATGCAAGGTCTAAATATCTTAGATTTGTTATTTTAAAGTTGTGAAGTGAATCAGGCTAGAACCAGTTTTCAACTTTTGTAGAGGGCATGTTTTGTTCAATTCCTGATAAAGCTTGTCAATCGCGCCTTCTGATTAAGGAGAAAATTTTGTTAGAAAATTAACGACGGACACAATGATAACACAAAGCTAAACCCATAAACAACTCTGGTGAGCTTTAAAAAATTCAGAATTAGGAGCACCGTTATATCATTATTCATGATGGTAACGAGATAAGCGCCCAGTAGCAGTCAATAACAGATATGATGAAGTTTTTCTTGTTTTTGGTCTTCAAATTAATATAGTTTGCGCTTTGCTGGATATCAAAGATAATTGTCATTATTTCTTTAGTATATATATGAACAACTGCAAGTAAATTGAAAACAATGCCATTAGCGCTCTCTTTCTAAATTATTATACTGGCGTTAGTAGAATAAGAACATACCCATATGGAGTATTTGCATCTCGATTCTAAAGTGACATAATACTATTTATTTCTTTGTAAAGTAAGCCTGCACTAGTTATTTCAAAAGATTGACTGTTATAATGGTGATTGGTCAGCAGCTAATATTATATTACAAATTGTGTAGGAGCCTGCAACATTTTCAATTTTGTCGTGTTTGGCTTTCTTTAGGGATTCTGTATTTCTCTATTTAGATATAAATATGCTTAAAGTATTTAGACTGCCCCAAGTTTTATAAATTGACCATTAAAGGTCAATTCCGATAGATAACAGAATTCCATTGTTAGTTATCGTTATGTAGATTATAAAATATAGAGTAATCATGACAAAATGCTATTTTTGACTTTAATTTATTCACTCAGTATATACTATAGGATGGGAATAATGTCACTTTAAAGAAATCGTCTTGTATACAGGACCTTTTGAAACATGTAAAACAAAATGAATATATTGTTTTAGCATTAGCATAAGTGGCACGACATATGTATTCGTGCAATGCGTTTTAAATTAAATGGCACTGATGGCATCAATTTGTAATAAGGGAAATTACAAAGTCCGTGAGGAATTTGCGTACGAACAATTCGTAAAACATGTGTCAATTAATTACTTGTCTGAAGAATAATGAGCACAGAGTAAATTCATTACATAGTGATATGACAAATCTCTGAGGTTTGAGAGTTACTGAACCATGGTAAGACACGATTTATCTTAATATGTTGTCATAGCTCTAAATGGATCATTGCTATCAAAAACAAATCGTTACACAAAAGATAAAACATTGTTACATCAGATCCATTAACTATTCTGACTTGTGCACGTTCTATAAAATGAAACAGAAGTTCGATCTAAGAATTAATGAGAAACCTCAAGTAATTTCATTTCAATGTTATTTATGTCTTATCTCCCAGGAGCTTATCTTTGTCTGTTTTTCCTGTCTGATCTGGGAGAAAGCCAATTTTTCTGACATTTCGTTCCTGGTGAATTAAGCAGTATAATAACAAATCAATACGGCATTGAAATAACGGCATCATTTATCCTATTATTATTTACGGATGATTGTAACTTTAAATTACCAAATGTGTGGTTCATGAAGTAGATTGCAATATTAATAGAGACGACTAGGGCAAAAAATAATATTGCGGCAATCAGAATTCTGTAGTGGTGATTGTCATTGTTATTATGTATTGTAAGTCATATTCTTTAATGAAAAGATAATTTTAGAAGTGTTAGTCATTAATTGTTGGAACGTATGCACTATGAAATACAAAAAAGTATCCTTAAATTACTTACATAATTATTAACTTTAGAGCTTTCTTTGTTATGTCATTCAGTAAAGGCTGATGACGTCACAACAGTTTGACGATCTTATCATAGAGAAGGTGATGCATTTCAAGAATCAAGGGTTTGCTTATTCGACCTAAAAAACAAGGATACAATCCTCTGTGTAGTAAACGCCTGTCATCGCCACAACCGAAGAAGACTAAAATTGGAAAAACGGCGAACGGGGCCTACGTAGTCAAGGGGTTAAAGTCGCTGTCTTCAAACAACTTGCCTCTTACTGCTCTAGGTTTGAACTGCGCCAGCGTTTTGTCATGTTAGTAAGCTTTCCAGGTACAGACAATGCTCCCGTGCATAAGATTTCATCTTCAATGCTGAACATTTGAGGGGTTGTGTTTTTGAAACACCCTCCTAAGTGATAGTTGATGTTATGACTTTAGCTATAAGCCTTATGTGAGGACGTGTGATTTTAGTTGTTGTTTTTAAAGTAACATGACATAAAAGTGATAGATAGATTAATTAAGGATAAACATTATTTATGTTTATTGACAACATTAAACTAGATATTTAATGAGATTTTATACATATTTTTATCATTTTATTGCATTAGTGTATTATGCTAGTTATGTATCATAAACTGAAATTTGACATTGCAAATCCTTGACTTCATATTTAAATGTAAATTATAATGCATTATATGTTTGTGTGTATGGGCCGGAATAATCTAAACTTGATAAGGTTCCGTTCAAAAAAGGGTCAAACAATACAAAACACTCATATCAAATTTTTTACAGTGCTTGTATCAAACCTTCAAAAACAACCAACGTATCTATTTTCTGCGTGCCAAAAATACATCATACAATGTACTTTTACGAAGCTATCTTCCAAAGGAAATACAATGAATTCATGTCCAAATTAGGGCAAGACGGCAAAGGTGCAAAAAAACAAATGTCATACGCACAAGTGTAACAATAAAGCTACTTGAATGATAATCAATATCCTTGCATGTGTCATTCATCTGAAATGTGTGTTATTTGGTTTCTTTGACTGCTTCTTGCCTTAATTTGGGGTCCATACAATCCCTAATATCAAAAGTAATTGTCTTATGTTTTTGGAGAAATAAGGAGTTATCAAAATGAAACATTTACAAAAAATTTAAGCAATTTATTTTGAAAGAAGTTAGAAGTTAAGAAAATTGAGAAACAAAATTTTATCGTTCATAACAAAGAAACAAAACTATGCAAGAAATTCTGAAGGACGGCTTTATCCCCTGCCACAATACAATTTCAAACCTTTGACCGACCTAAGTATGGCTTTAGAAGAAACAACCTGGTTTTTTGAGTAATGGTAATCGTTTGTTTAACGTGATTTAAAAAAATAATTTCATTAGCTTTAAGGTTACAGAACCGACATAGGATGAGAGCATTTTATATAATTATAACAGTAAGTATGACTTTGCCCACGGTATAGCGATCTGATTTTTCCTCTGTACATCGTCTTATCATCACAATAATTGTGATGGTGTCACTCTGCAAAGTAGAAGTTATTTAAAAATCAGGAGGAATGAAGGTATGTTTGTACTCACATAACGTTTTCACATTTCAGCCTCATGTGTTAACGAAGACATTTATTGACAATGATTTATTGTTCAAATATGGAATATCTTAATATGAATAATATCAGCTGTATCGTAACCTAGCAACGATCTTCAATTTCTTAAACATTGTATGATGTTTTATGGATCAATGTTATACCGCTGACATCTTTTCTCTTTTGATGATAACTTCATACGTTTTATAGATCACATGTTTAGAGCAGTAAAATGAAAAAGTGGAGACACTTTTAATGACCTAATTCGAACTACCTCTAATGTTAACAATATCTTACTCGCTTTATCTATGGAAGCAAGATAAATCCATATTTTATCACACAAATCGCCTATCGTCTGTTCTGATAACACAGCTGAGTGTATTTGCCGCATGTTTTCTCTTCAACTATAATCAACATGTTAGATATTTTATGCCAAAACATTCATAATCATATGCTTTGTCGTAGTTTCACGCTTTTGAAAAGAAGTCAATTTTATATTAATTTAAAGCAGGGAATTACATTCGAATATTCGAAACACTACCGAATATTCGAACATTGAAAAACGAATACGAATATTCGAAAAAAAAAGGAAACGTTTATTTTTTGTCATTACCTTCTAATTTCAATTAAGATCGTAAATTAAACCCTTGACCTTTTCTTGACCATGTGTTTATATGTTTGTATGACGCGTGTCAACAATCATCGCTAATAAACTGAAAACTTTGGGGTCTAGTTGATCAAAAGGGCACCCGTGTCACAGTTTGAAATTTACCTGTTTAACAGTTTATAATGTAAATTTTTCCGATTTTAATTATGTTATTTATTGTTTTCTGTGTTATAATATTTCCGATTAATCAATAACTGTCTTAAATTAAGAGTAAATTAAGAATAAATCGGCAAGCATTATTCGGCTTTGGAAGTGTCGAAATTCCATCAGAATATATTTATTCCGAAGACATTAGACTCCATGTGATATTTACTGCGTTATAGCTAAATTTATCTTAAGAATATTTTAAACTTTATCTAAAATTATAAATAAGAAAATATTTAATACAAGTAAAGTTTCAATATAATTATGTGTTTTGGGGGCTAAGTGGGTACGATGATTCATATTACTGTCAGACAAGTCATGTGAGTTACTTCCCGCTAATAAGACAGCGGTCGGGTTTACTGAACAAAAAACAGTCAAATTATGAATTTACTTCAAAAGTAAACATATATCTCGATTAACAATGTATAAAATAAAATAAAAACTTTGACTTAGCAATAAAGGTCTTTTTATCGCCGATTATTCCAAGCATTTTAAAGTAGTAATTTAAAAGTATTCGACGCAACCAATTTCGGATTCGTATACGTCAAAGAAAAATAGTGGAACAAATGTTGTAAAAACTAATATTCGAATATATTCGAATATGGACAAACGAATATTCGAACATCCAATTCCTAACGTTCCCAGCCCTAATTAAGTAAGCCATATAGAATTTAAAACATTTGTTCTTAAATGAGTGTTCAGAGAACATAGATATGATAACCTTTTAGTTTGAATAATTCCTTCTAGAAGTGAAATAATTGCAGACAAATAAACATTTACAGATTGTGTTGTCGCATGTTAAAACTTCTATGTTATAAGGGAACATAGTATTGCTTTCAGAATTATATAATTGTTTAACATGATAAGCAAGTATATCTAGTTTTATGTTGAAAACTTTTGAAAAGACTGAAATTGTTATAAATACTGTGTTTTCTATAGTGTAGCACCAGATTTGATAAAACAATTCGAAGCAAATGTCTGGTTAAATGTGTCGTATGTATGGACACCCGGTTCTCTCTATGCGAACACTCTTTATGTAGTTAAGGCTTTGGAAGCTGAAAAATCATTCGTCGAAAAACGTTACTCTTTCTTGTATACATCAACCAGGCATTATCGCTGATTCAAACATTTTGAAGAAATTTTTGAAAAAAGTAAATATCAAATTATACAAAACAAGAAAACCACGAAACCAGGTTTTCAATTAACAACCTTGTTTGTTTGTCATTGGGATATAAATACAAGCAACCTTCAATATGTATGCATTAGACCAGTAACAAAGACCCTATGTAGCTCAAAGGCAATTCAAATTGAGGCTTTCAAATACTGTAGAGATAATATACAAGCTTAATTAAAATCTCATTCCTAAATCTAAAAATATACCAAATTTCTTTTTTAGTAACAGTAACAGGCCTTTTCTGGACCCTAGGTAATTAAACCAAAAGCAATCCCAAGCGAATCCTCACACAAGCTTCTATACACTTATTTCACTCAAAGCTCTAGTTACTGACTGGAAACCGATTTTTCTATATTTAGTTATTGACCATGACCCGATGCGATTCATAAGCAATCCCAAGCAATATATTTACATAAGCTTTTTGTACACAAAGTTTCATTGAAATATCTCATTCCGAACAAGTTATTGGCCGGAAAATGATTTTCTACTTTTAGTTTAGTGATCTTGACCATGACCCAAGAGGTCCAAAAGCAATTGTTAGCAAGCCCTTTTCATAGCCTTGCTATACACCAAGTTTCATTGGAATATCTCATTTGTTACTCTAATCATTGATAGGAAACTGATTTTCTGTTTTATTAGCAATAACCTTGTCCTAAGGGGTTCAAAAGTTATCTAAAGCAAGGTCTTTACACAAGCTTGTAATTCACCAAGTTTAATTGCAATATTTCATTCCTTACTGTAGTTATTGAATGGAAACATATTTTATTTCTTAGTAACAGTGACATTGACGTTGATTCTACGAGACCCAAAAACTGGCAAATCAGCTGGCAGGTCTGCATTAAGCCAGATAGTTTCCGTTTAATACTTATAATGAAGTTTAGTTAAGTGTTGTTGTTGTAATCAAAAGGACATTACACTATTTTATGGAAAAAAAAAGAGTCATACATAAATAAAACAAGAGGGCCATGATGGCCCTGAGGTCGCTCACCTGTATATAGCCCCCCCCCCACCCATAAGAAGATGTTTCATGCTATACATCTTAGCTCTAGCTCATTGGGCTTTTTAAAAGAATTTTTTTTTAAGTTTTTACTATACACATAAAGTTAAAAACAATG
Organism: Ruditapes philippinarum; assembly: GCF_026571515.1. NCBI lineage: Eukaryota > Metazoa > Mollusca > Bivalvia > Venerida > Veneridae > Ruditapes > Ruditapes philippinarum. Next base: position 31,116 of record NW_026851785.1, on the reverse strand, counting down.
ACGCCCCTGGGGCGGGGCCAGTTTTGACCCAAGGGCTTTTATTTGAACAAACTTTGTAGACACTTACTAGAAGATGTTCCATGCTTAAGATCTAAACTCTACCTATTTGGGCTTTTTCAAAGAAGATTTTAAGTTTTTGCTATACACATATAAGGAAAATCAATGACCCCCGGGACGGGGCCAATTTTGACCCCAGGGCTTTTATTTGAACAAACTTTGTAGACACTCACTAGAAGATGTTTCATGCTTAATATCTAAACTCTAGCTATTTGGGTTTTTTCAAAGAAGATCTTTTAAGTTTTTGCTATACACATATAAGGAAAATCAATGACCCCCGGGGCAGGGCCAATTTTGACCCCAGGGCTTTTATTTGAACAAACTTGGTAGACACCTATTAGAACATGATTGATGCTAAAAATCTTAGCTCTAGCTCTTTTAGTTCTTTAAAAGAAGATTTTTAAGTTTTTACTATATGCATATAGGGAAAATCAATGACCCCCTGGGGCGGGGCCAATTTTGACCCCAGGGCTTTTATTTGAACAAACTTGGTAGACACCCATAAGAAGATGTTCCATGCTAAACATCTAAGCTCTAGCTCTTTGAGTTCTTCAAAAGAAGATTTTTTTAAGTATTTACTATACACATATAGTTCAAAACAATGACACCCCTGGGGCGGGGCCAGTTTTGACCCAAGGGCTTTTATTTGAACAAACTTTGTAGACACTTACTAGAAGATGTTTCATGCTTAATAATCTAAACTCTAGCTATTTGGGCTTTTTCAAAGAAGAGTTTAAGTTTTTGCTATACACATATAAGGAAAATCAATGACCCCCGGGGCGGGGTCAATTTTGACCCCAGGGCTTTTATTTGAACAAACTTTGTAGACACTCACTAGAAGATGTTTCATGCTTAATATCTAAACTCTAGCTATTTGGGTTTTTTCAAAGAAGATTTTTTTAAGTTTTTGCTATACACATATAAGGAAAATCAATGACCCCCGGGGCAGGGCCAATTTTGACCCCAGGGCTTTTATTTGAACAAACTTGGTAGACACCTATTAGAACATGTTTGATGCTAAATATCTTAGCTCTAGCTCTTTGAGTTCTTTAAAAGAAGATTTTTTTAAGTTTTTACTATATGCATATAGGGAAAATCAATGACCCCCTGGGGCGGGGCCAATTTTGACCCCAGGGCTTTTATTTGAACAAACTTTGTAGACACCCATTAGAACATGTTTCATGCTGAATATCTTAGCTCTAGCTTTTTGAGTTCTTTCAAAAAAGATTTTGTAAGTTTTTACTATATGCATATAGGGAAAATCTATGACCCCCTGGGGCGGGGCCAATTTTGACTCCAGGGCTTTTATTTGAACAAACTTGGTACACACTCATTAGAAGATGTTTCATGCTGAATATCTTAGCTCTAGCTCTTTGGGTTCATTAAAAGAAGAATTTTTAAGTTTTTACTATATGCATATAGGGAAAATCAATGACCCCCTGGGGCGGGGCCAATTTTGACCCCAGGGATTTTATTTGAACAAACTTGGTAGACACTCACTAGAAGATGTTCCATGCCAAATATCTAAGCTCTAGCTCTTAGGGTTTTTTAAAAGAAGATATTTAAAGTTTTTTCTTTCGGTTGCCATGGCAACCAGAGTTCTGCATGGAATTAAATTCTTTGAACAATTTTTAAAGGTGACCACCAAAGGAACATTCCTGTGAAGTTTGGATGAAATTGGCTTAGTGGTTTATGAGGAGATGTCATTTAAAGTAAAAGTTTACGGACGACGGACGGACGACGGACGGACGCCGGACGAAAAGCGATCACAAAAGCTCACCCTGTCACTTTGTGACAGGTGAGCTAAAAACATATCAAATCACAAGACCGCGAAATTAAGCGACAGTGCACTTAATGACAACGTCTCTGTAAAAGTCTTGAAAATAATCCCTTGAGCAATGTAAAAGTAATTGTGCGAAGAAGAAATTGTTCATTTTATATTCCACATAAGGAATACAGGCTATATTTGGGTATAAAATTATAGAATCATATGACCCCAACAATATGCGCCAGGGCACTTGAAAACAAAGCTTCTGTGACAGTTTGATCAAAATCCCTTTGGAAATGTAGGAAGAGTTGCGCACAAAAAAAAATGTTTACGCCCGTCCTCACATACGCCCAGTTTAGTTTTTTCCTTTGGTTAAAGTTTTATGTTAATCATTTGAATCTCGCATGTATTGCCGAAAAAAACGATGTTCTACCAAATGTTCTTCATTTCTTGTGAATAAAGGGAAAACGGAATTCGTAAAGAACGCCCAAAACAGCAAAATTGAACTGCTAAATACTTGATACAGAACCTTTAATCAAATAGAGACTTAAAAACATCAATTCCTCATCTGCCAAAGCTTTTATATACAGAATATACTAGTAAAAAGCTTTTGCAAAATAAAATCTAAGTGTTTTAATTGAACAATAATACTGAATGTCATTGTGTTGAAAGAAAATTTCTCACAAAAATAACTAAACTATCATTGACCGGATCTACCCGAGAAAACTTCACTTGATTGCACTTTTTATGTAGTAAGTATTATATCCATTTATAACCCCATGCTGTGTTGTTCTCTTAATGACATTTGATCGTTATGAAAGTGGATACATCATTAGCAATCTGACATTTTCATTATAGTACGCAGACCTTCAAACAATCTTGTTACGTGGTCTATAAAAGTGCATAATGTCTTTATTCAAAACGTATAGGGATTCATTAGTTTTCTAGGCCTGGGGAAAGTATCCAAATACTCGGATATTCACGAATCAAAATGAAAAATCGAGTATGAATATTCTTAATTCAAGAGATCGTGGATCGCGATTTTATTTGTTTATAAAGATTCACTTTTCTCACACTCAAAAAGTCAAAATAAAAATTTGATTTATGAGATGTTTACCTAAGTAAAATTTGCCGATTAAAGACAGGAAGTAAAGAAACAAGTACCATGATTTAATTGGTTTCGAAAAAGGGATCACTATCTTTATTGAGCACTTGTGTTCTTTTTTTCATGACAATAAATAAATATTGATCGTTACTATACATAGTTATATAATAACGTGTCATGTATCGAAGGCGGTTTTATTTTTAATAATGCAAAATTTGGAAAACTAATGTTAATAATTACCTCAGCGTGACTTACTTCAGATGTTTGGTAATACTTTGGTATAAGTTTCTTAAATGCATATGAAGATACTCATGCAAAAAAACATAAACCTAGTTTATATCTGCTTATTTCTTTAATGTCAACCATTGTTTAAAGAAAAATTAACATGTTTTTCAAAACAAATTTTCATGAGTGTCTTGATAACAAAAGATTCGTGGTTGATTTATTATTCGAAAGCGCTGAATCGTAGATAAGATTAGACCATCACTTATCCGGCGATCTACACCCCTATTGTTTTCTGTTAATTTGTTTTTTAAAGAATAATGGAACATTTCTTATGTACCTGATTAATGCAAAGTTAATATTCTCTTCAATGCAAATAAAAGGGAAATGATGACATGGTTCTTCTCTGATATATTTATGGGTTGAATTAAAGTTTTAAAAAACATATCATGTTCAACAAAGTAAAAAGAAAACAGATGTTTGTAATTTACATGTAAATATCATATTAATATTCTTGTTTTAGTGATCACAGGTTAAAGTTTACGATTAAAAATCATGTTTTTTTTATATTTTCAAAAAAGAACTGTAATTAATAGCCAAGCATAACAAAATAAGATTTTCTCCAGATGATATATATTCAATACAACAATTCAATATATGGCAGCAACAAATCTAATTGTCTAAAAGCTATTGATTTGCTGCCTGGAAATGCTGAACCATTAATACGCAATGTCCTAAATAACAAAACACAAGAAAGATTAACGGATGTATCGGAATAGACGGATATTTGTTCGTAGCGAAAGTAATGTAATCATTATGTAAAGTTCTGGCTTATACACGTACAGATGAAAATAATAGACGAGAAACAGAACTTGTTTACCAAAAACAATATTTTATTTTGTTCAATTCCGTTGACAAATAAGTACTTTAATTCAAATCTAAATGAAGTTGGGAACATTTAAGATATGCTCAAGTTGAGGTTGTAATGTAGTTTACCAGAAATATTTTTCTTAAAACACCATTATAAAGCAACCTGTGATCAAGCGACCACATGTTGACGTTCGCTTAGGTGATCGATGAATATACATGGAGATTATTCGTTGTTAAACATATCAAATGTGCAAACTGATTTTTATCAATGCTCTTAACGAATCGAATTTCCGTTCAATCGACGATGATGACAGAATTGCCCTTGAAATGCATAAGTGGTACAAGAGGAATAGTCCGGACAAATTTGAGTAGGACGGACAAGTTTAGTTTAGTGACATACGGACAAACAGACGTACGGACAGACAGACAGACGACGTAAAGAGATCCCTTTATGTCGCAACTAGTCCGTAGAGGCGACGCACAAATTGAAGATAAACCAAATAAATTTTTAAATATAGATGAAACACTAAACATTCACCTCTCATAGTAGTTTGCAAGATATTTACTGTTGCCAAACGTACTACATCTGCTAAAACGTCAACAGTCACGGTGATAGCAGCTGGAAATGGAAAAGTCAAAGTATACAATAGTATTAAATATTTCAGGTTCAGAGATAGAATGGAGATTGTTTGAAAGGGTCATTTCTGGAGTCAGCAAGAAAGATGTCAAAAACATTTTGCTCGAACTCTTATAAAGTTTTGATTTGCCCTATGAAAAAACTTATTTCCTATGCAGCAACAACCTATTCTTATACACCTACCCTCCTGAAATATGATGGTCACAGATCACAAATTTCACTTACTTTCGTTGAATATGCCAAATAACATACTATAATTTTGTGTTGCCTCCATATTCTAGCCATCTAACAAAAACTTTAGATGTTCGTATATTTGGGCCATTTAAGGAAGTACAACCAAGAATATCAGAAATATCCGCAACTGAAATATCACCAAGTATGACATTGGTCAGCTAACATCCAAACCATATCTCAAGCTGTAACAGAAAACCTTATCTCTGCTTTCATAGGCCTGGCATATTTGCCTTTAGTAAAAAAAATTGCTAACACACAATTAGCTTCTTAAATCATTTATAAGGGGTCTGATGATAACGTCATTAACAAAGAAGCTAAGTATAAAACAAGTTCTGCAAATATTGTCTCTTCATCTTTTGAATCTAAAAATAAATCTCCTACCACCACTTCATTTCAGTTAGAACAATTGAAAAGGTTGTAAAACCAAAACAAAGATAGTTTGTACCACCATTTAAAGTTTCTAATAATCTTTCATTTGAGAAGAACATTGACATTTTTACAAATGCATCAGTCAAGCAGAGTACCAGTACTACCAATAACAAAAATCCGCTTAGTACAAGTAAGCCAAACCAAGCACATCAGTTTTTGAAAAAAGGTTGTGGACCCATCAGTTTAGAGGCAGAAGATGCTGATGCGGAAACTGAAGTGGAAACAACATGTGATGAATGGTGCAGTGTTTGGTTTGTAATAAAATAGAAAAATACAGAATCCCTAAAGGAAACCCAACACGACAAAATTGTTAATGTTGCAGGCTCGGTTTGATTGAGCCTGTTCATGGACGTTAATGGTAAGTGCAAGTTACCGTCCACGCGGCTTAAGAAAAAAAATTCAACATTTAACACGAAAAATGGTGAAATTTTGAATTTAGAAACATCCGCAGATGTATTCATACGGCGGTTATCATGGCACCTTCAATGTTAGTAGGCGCTAGTTTAAAGATAATTAAATAGGAAGCCGACATAGTTTATATTGTTTTCTATTTAAAATTGCATTTACTGACTGTAACATTTTCTAACTTTATGTTGAAATTTTAAAACAGCTATCTTTGTTTCTAATTGACCACGAAATCAAACCAAAAAGGATGGTTCAGGCTCTCAATACTTTTACTCAAAGTGTAATTCACACTTTGTACCGATATAATTGCTAACTTCATTCTTCAATCTGTTTGGCATTGCTGTCAATTTCGGCATTACTATATTTCAATAACATCAATTTTAAAGATGTTGGCCATGCAGATATTATGACAAAAAAAGATCAAAGGTAGGTGCCATTATTCTATTTCAGTTATAATGTTTAAGTAATAAGACTGATACAAAGGGGCTCCTAAATTTAACTTAAATAGCATGTAGGAGTTTAATTGCCAAATATAGATCTTCATAAATTTTATGATTATTCATTAAATTAGGTTAAATTTTCCAATCATGCTATCGTCCATGTATTTTTTGGTTATTAGTTTCATTTAAATATTATCGGAATACTTTATTTTTGGTCGATGGTTAATATCTCCTATAAGCAATCTTCACTCAGAATGAAAACATATGTCTAAATTTCGTTTAAGCCGAAACCATTACTAGTTGTATTTACTTCTGGGGAAGTAATTCTGACAATTAAAAACGAAATTGAATAAATACATATCAAATGGGATCCTTGATGCCAGCACTATTAAGTGTTGAGAATTTAGTACCACTCTAGTCGGTTCTAGGGAGCATGAGGGATATTGCACTTATTCATTATCCCTCATTTTAAGACTCAATCAAACCGAGTCTGCAATTTTCATATCATTTTCTTGTTATTAATGCTACCTAGGAATCACTTTGATTCCAGATTTATTAATGCCACTGAATTTGTTTTCGTTCTACGAAATTATCCTTTTTTTCTGATTCACACCATACAATCAAATGAGCAGACAACCGCTCAACGGTCGATAAACCGCCTCTGTGGTCGAGGGGTTAGAGTCGATGACTTCTATTCAAGTTACCCCTCTGGCGTGGGTTCGATCCCCGGGAGATGCTTTGGTAGTTTAGCGCAGAGGAAGGTAGTCTAGTACTGGCGTAACTCTCCAGGAACGATGGTTAGGAAACTACCCGCCCATATGACTGAAATACTGTTGGGAAAACAAACAAAACAAAACCAACTGTCGACAGCTTTACTAGTTTAGACAGGTAGGTATAAAACACCATTGACGCAGACAAATTTTGACACTTTAATACCCCATATCTTTTAAATATTTGGAAATTCCTTCCGCTTCTTTAAAGGAAATGACGTAATGTGGTAGACGGGTTCTAATATTGGATACTGCAGAGTTATCTTTCTTTCAATTAATTACATTTTAATACGGAATAAACGGCGCACACTAGAATTAAGTCGACCTTTAAAATGCGTCCCAGTCTATGCGTTGCTATGAAATAAATCTTAAAACATGTTGGCTGCTCCCCCAAAGAAATCACTCGTCTATGTTAAGTATCTTCCCCATTGCCTCTAGTTTTTATTTCTTTGATTAACCCCCCCCCCCCCCCCCCCCGGTCTCCTGTCCCCTTCCCCTTTGTGGGTCCATTTATTATTTTCTTTGAATTCCTAATCAGTTATAAATAATTTATCATTTTATGTTAAACCTGTCCGTGCTCTGTCTTTGCTCTGTCCTGTTTTTGTTTGGGGTCCGCCTGGGCTCCTTGCCATTGGTTCTTGTTGCTGGGTCATATGGGGATTGCGTTCATTAAACGCCGCCTTTCCTTGTTGATCTTGTTGATCATATTTAATGCAAAGAGGCTAAGTACTTAACCGTAGCTCGTCCAAAATGAGAAGACCAGGGGTATGAAATGCAACCATTGCGTCTCAACCAAAAAAGTAAGCTATTTGCCTCGGAAAATGGATGTTTGAACCTCAAGAATAGTACATTGGTCCGTCATCAAGAGTCTAAAGATCGGTCGGACGCAGTTAAGTAATTTATAAAATTAGAAATCTAGTCGGACCAGATGTGAAAGATTTTGACTTTCTGCAAGTTGCATAACATTCAGCCAAATGAAAGAAAGTAACAATAAATGAAAATTATAATGGCATTGTGAAATGTATTTCCTGAGTTGACCAAGCAAAAATAAATAATAAATGGTTTATATTTTTTATTTTATTTAACAAGGTCAATAAAAATGCATATGTAGTTGTACAATGTATATAAATGTAAAGAAATAAAGCTAGACAATATATGTAAGTAATACCTTACTTTAAAGTAATAAATGATTAGGACCCTCATAGTTTTCTCTGGGAATTTCTCGTGTATTCCAGCCAATTGCTGCAGAGAAATACCATGGAAACGATTATTACTCTATATGCATACTGCATAACTAATCAAGGGCCATAACTCTAGTCTTGGAAGGTCTGACCGGAACAAGGCGACACAATGCGCATTCCTCTTGGTTTGATGGTTCCCATTGAATTCCAGCCAGTGGTTCTAGATAAATAGCACAGAAAAGATTATTGCTCCATATGCATACTGCATAACTAATCAAGGGCCATTAATGTGAAGAAGGGACTGACCGGAATAACGCAGAGATAGGAACATCTCCCTGAAATGAAGTTTCCTTGAGCGCGGAAACGAAAATCGGGCTATATGCATACTGCATAACCCATCAAGGGTCATAACTCTTTGTTGAAGGGTCTGACCCAAACAAGGCAAATCCTCTTGGTATTGATGGTTCCAATAATCATCCTTGAATGCCACCCAGTATTTGCAGAGAAATGGTAGAAACGATTATTTCTCATAGTTACTGCATATAACTGTGTTGAAGGGTCTGACCCAAACAATGCGACGATATGCGCATCTCCTCTTGGTATTGATAGTTTCTTAAATATTTCGTTGAATTTATGACAGTAAATGTACAGAAATTGCACGGAAAGTCGGTTTATATGCATACAGATATCAAATCAAGGGTGAAGGTTATGACCCGAACAAGGCGACGATATGAGTATCTCTTTCTGGAATTGATGGTTCCCATAAATTTTCGTTGAAGTCCTGCCAGTAGTTGCAACAAAAAAAAAACTATACTGCAAAACTTATCTTGGGCCATACATCTTTGCTGAAGGTCTGATCCAAACAAGGCAACAGTATGTGAATCTTCTCTTGGTATTGATGGTTTTCATAAAGTTTTGTTGAATTCCAGGCAATAGTTTTGGAGTATATGCATACTGCATTACTAATCAAGGGCCATAACTCTGTGTTAAATGGTATGACAAGAACAAGGCGTCGATTTGCGTATCTGCTCTTAGTATTGATGGTTCCCATTAAGTTTCGTTGAATTCGAGCCAGGAGTTGCAGAGAAATAGCGCTAAAACGAAATTCGGACGGACATATGTACAACATCAAAACGATATCCCCCTCGCGATTAATTCGGCTGGGGATAACAAACCGAGAATAGTTGAACCTGAATAATAAAGGTAGGGGTAAATCATTTCGTAACCCTATGTAGCATATTATGTTATGATCAAATCCATAAAGAAATAACAAACAATAAATATCTAGTCAATTTAAAATAAAGTACCCATGAACAAATTGCATATATTAAATAGCTTATAGAGCTTGACAAACTTTTTTCTTATCAAGATGAATGATTTGAAATTCAAATTCATTTTGCTTGGAAACGTTATAAGAAAGTAATATGATCTTTATAGATGTGAAATTGTTTTTTCCAGTTTTATGTGTTTTCAAAATTTTTCGTTACGTTTCATTTAGAATATCTCATTTAGAAATGCCAACTCAAACATATTTATGAAGGATAACAACAACTTCTTGAGTATGGTAACAAAGTTTAAATTGAACATGTTATTGTTTTTTCTAATTATTTCTTAATTTGTTTTTCACTTCGGTGCAAAGAAACAATTAATTGAAAAGACGTCATCGTTTTGGTTTATGCAAATGGAAGGATATTGATCAGCTTTTACAGACATTTTGTGGTTTCAGACATTTTGTGGAAGACATGTTGACATGTAATTTGTCAAAAGACACATATGAATTATTGTAAGGCGTCAAGTTAGCATTTGTTACCTTAATAATTATATCTTGCTGTGAAAAACAGTATAATTAAAAACAACGCAAATGATTAAATTCACAATAAAAGAATACATATTTGTAATATATAAGACATGTTCTTTTACAGAATAAATCTAATTTTCCATCTTATTTGACAGTAAAGTATATTATACTGGGGGAGAAATCTAATTTTTGTTAAAGAGATTGATTTTCAGTTTGGCAAACACTCTTATTATTGCGTTCTAGGGGAAATATTCTGTATATCAAATAAATAGATAAGAAACCAGCGTCCGACTTCTGCAAAATTATTAAGACGTGTCATACGTGATATGAGGAAGCTACGTTTTATGAAAATTGCCTTGCCTTGTTGATATTTTTATTCTCTTTTATACTTCTACTTCATTTAGTGTCATACGTATGTCAATAGTAAGTAACACATAAATTATTTAAATGTGCTTTATATAGCCAACACTTTCTAGTTAAATAATAGATAATTTTCTTATTTCCTGTAAACATTTTGTGTTCGTTATGATATAAATGTCAGCATAACTACATAAATTAGACATGTTCCCAACTTCATAAATCGTTTCAAATATTACGATAAATAATATTTGGTTAGATAGAGATTGGGATTACATTTCAAGTATCGAATATTTATCCATTTATCTACATACATGTATTTTTGTGTTGTAGGAGAAGAAGCAGATAATTAAGAATTACTATAGACTGTCCCAAACAAAATGGAAATAAAAGAAAACTTACCCTCGAAGGATTTTCAGAAAAGATGTCTAGATTGAAAGAAATTTGAAATATTTTTTTTCCTATGGCAACTCACTGTTGTTTATTTCCAGTCGCCATTGCCAAATCTTCTTCAAAAAAGGAGAAGTACGACAAAGTTAACGTGAATTGTTTCGAAAAACACGTGTGGTTCTTGGGGTTGTCTCAAAATTGTTTATGAAAAATTATTTTGAAATAAAAATGAAAGAAAACACTACAGCATTACCTTTTTATTGTTTATCACATCTCCCGAAAATTCTGGAAACAAATTGATCCCTCGGAAGCATTATTCACAACAAAATAACATAAGAATTGCAGACTCGGTTTTTTTGAGTCTGTACATAAGGGATAATGAATAAGTGCAACATCCCTCACGCCCCCTAGCACCGGCTTTAGCGGTACTCAAATCTCAACACTTTATAGTATTGGCATCAATGATCCCGAAGGACCAGAAAATATAACAACACTGAAGTGAAGTACGGGGCAACTTTTTACGGCTGCCACACGGCACTTGACACCTGCTGTTGTGGAGTACAAAATTCTGGAAACAAAGTGATTAGAATTTAAGAAAGAAAATTCATCAAAAGTCAAAGTTAATTCAAATTGAAAATGAATGTTTTCACGCGCATTTTGTTTATCCGATTCATATGAAACGTTATTGGCACAGGAAAATATCATGAACGAAAAAGTCAAAATTCTTTATAATTTGAAAGCTTTCTTTGAGAAAGAGAAAGAAACATGGAAACTCTGGCACCTGAATAATGTTTTAAAATGAATGAAAGCCGCAACAGGTTTTCCATCTAGCACAATCAGAAGAATTGTGAACAGAGAAACCAAGCCCAAGGTACAGTATTTTTATCTTAAATTTACAAATGAAACACTGATAGCTATATCTATTCAGAATATCTACTCATGGTCATTTTTTCATTAAATGCATGCCTTTGATCAAATAATCTTCTCCTCTCAACAACAATCTTCCACTGAACACCACAACATTGTCACTGATGTCATCATGTTAAGAGTCACCGGACCTGAGCTTGACCAGTTTTTAATAATATCAAATAATAACGCCTTAAAAACTAATATATCAAACGAAAAATCTGTTTTAATACAAACTTTGACCTTTCAAACGAATCATAAACACAAACGTTTAAATAACACAGATGAAGATACAATATACCACGGAGTTTTACACAAGGTATAAAACCACTATATTTTTCAGGCAACCTTTCTTGTGCTCGACCAGGTAGTTTTCACTCTATCAGAATTTTGATTTTCTGCAAACATATGTGATTTTTCATGTATAAGCATTCTATTTTAAAAATATCTTGAATATAATATTTTGGATTTAATTAATTTATATGAAAATATGAGTGAAAGAATATCATATACCTTATCAAATTGAGTCTTCATTGTAGATGTGGTATTTATAACAGTTAATGGATAGGCTGCAATTACTTCTTCTCAGTTTTTTTATATTAAACAACATTGTAAACATGGTAAAATAATTATCAATAAAAAATTAAACATTTGAATTAATTGTTAACTTATTAACATTAACAGTTACTGACAAACACAATGGTAATTTTTCAGTTTATTCTTCCTGGTTACATCTCCTCCGTGGTCGAGGGGTTAGAGGCGATGACTTCTCATCCAGTTACCTCTCTTGCGTGGGTTCGATCCCCGGGAGATGCTTTGGTAGTTTAACGCGGAGGAAGGTAGTTTAGTACTGGTGTAACTCTCCAGGAACGATGGTTAGGAAACTACCCGCCTATATGACTGAAATACTGTGGAAAAGGCGTAAAATGAAACAAACAAACAAACAAACAAATATTCCAGGTTACAATGTCCACAATACCACTTTGCTTCAGTAAGAAGGCTCAAGTCAACATCAGTTTGCACACTTGTTGGTAGACATTCATAGTGGTACCAGTATTCACAATAATCACAGCCTACCCAAAAGAAACCTTCCCTGCCTCCAAACATACACACTTGTCACAAAATTGATGGGTCATCATGTAGTAGTTCAACTTCAGCTGTTTTTCTTGCCACAGGAACTTTACGAACTACTTAAACACTGCTCAATTTCTTATCACTTCTGGTAGAAAGTATTGCCCTTGCAGTTATATATGTCCTTTTCCTGGGCTTAGTTGGTTTGACATCAATTTGTGGCTCAAGAAGAATATCTGCAAGTTCAGAAGCAACAACTCCTAGCTTGGCTAAGTTATTTTCAGTCTATGAACTTGCGCTACATGCACATTTATGAACAGAAGATGTACCTTGGTCACAAGCTGATAAAGCATAGGATACTCATTTAGGTTTACTACTGGACGGCAGAAGAGCTTTCACAGCAGATGGGTTGTAGGGATGAATACCTGTGCAACGAAAGGCCGCAGCAACTGTATTTCAAGTAATTTCATTCATAGCTTGAAACAGAATTTTAGGAAATAATTTGCGTTGAGTGTTTTCATACCTAAGTAGCCCATTTGTGTAGCTAGTTCTGCAACACACTGTTTTACAACAAGGAAATAGCCAGCATCCTGGGGTTGTAACATATGAGAAGAGTGAGCTGGTAAGAACAATAAATCTATGTTATGTTCTTTAGCTGAATCTATAAATGCTGTGGACACATGTGAAGCATGGTTATCCAATATCAACAATACTGGACGACAATGCTCAACATGTGGTATAAAACAAAGGTTGAATCATTTTTACTCAAGGAACAACTCCGTGTTAATGTGACCTGTTTCTGTGGCACGAAATTGCCAATCGTTTGGCACTCCATCAGAACAATTGTTTGGCAACACCTGCGAGAATATTAGTAATGGTGGCAATGTCTGGCCAGCTGCCGATATTGCATCAAGCATTGTGACGTAGCCGCTAATGTTGACTACTGACTGATAGGCATGACAAGTACCCTTAGGAACCAAAACCTTTTTAGAATGAGTTATTGTCCCAGATAATCCATATTCGTCACAATTATAAATTCTGACAGGGTTATCTTTGAGATCTAGTGACTCCATAGTATGTAAAAGTAAGTCAAAATAGTCATTAACCACATCTTGAGATACACAAACATGCTTCCGCTGAAGTGGGTGAGCCTAACGTTTTACCAAATCAGGTAAGACGTTTGAGAAAAGAACGAAGCAATTTCTCAGACAGTGATTCTCAAGGTTGTCTTCGCTTTACAATCTCTTTTGCAAAGCGCTTAACATCTTCTCTGGCTAGAGGAACATCACGGGATGCCATGAATTTTATATATCCTGTTAAATAATCTTCAGTAAGCAGACGATTTGGTCCAAACTGTGGAGTGTAGTAGCCAGCATACTGGCCATTGACATGATCCATTAAAGTAGTGTATGGTATTCCAAACTCCTTAGCAACCTTATGTATACTGAATTTGTCATGGGAGATGAGCCTTTTAGCCGATTCAAATTTTTCATGACTATGAATTTGCTGCTGTCTAGGCATGATCCAAATATACTAACAATGAAATTAAAGGACCCTAAATTTTGAAATTATTGTTTGTTTTATTAATCATGACCTTTACTGTACTTGTTTTCTATAAACAATACTATTTATATTAATACTATTTATACAGTAATATGATTATTTTGCTTATTTGTTTAGTTATTACATGTATCTCCAAATGCAAGTGGGCACTTTACACTACGGGAAAATGGATTACCCTTTTAGTGGTGTACACCCTTTTTGTTATCTAGATAGCCGTCATATTTGTTTACATGTTCTCAGTAGTGGGTTATACATATGGCCTGATATCCATTAAGTTTTTGGATTTTTCATAAAAAAATAATTGAAAACAAAGGATTAATGAGAACTTTAAAATATTTAGTTAATATCTAACCTGATTTATTGATATTTCAGAAGTTTCAATATTTTTTGCGTCAACTTTCGTTTCGTCAAGATAACTTTTGTTTTGACAGGTATCGTCAGCAAAACCCAAGCTTCTGTCAAAATAGACTACCTGTGTATGACGTAGAGGGTCAAAGTCATATACAAATAACACAGACAAACTTTGATAATTTTTTCTTTAATGCATAAATCGTACACAATTTGAAGTACTGGTCGAGCACAGGTACTGTGACTCTATACACCGAAATTATTCCGTAAATTATTCCAATATTACTTCCACATAATGTTAGGCTGTTTTTTTTTGTTTTTTTTTTTCTTCTTCAAATATTTGAAGTTTTCCAGACAATAAAAGAATCATGCAAAAGAAACAATAACTTGAATCACACTACTTCTCAAGTGCATTATCCATTGAAAACCTGTTAATTAATTAATATAATACCTTTTCATAAAATCATTTTACCAGTGAAAAAAATCCAACATATTTTTAAATGAAAAGGCAGTAAAACTTTGCGTGTACACAATCAAATTTGCAACTTACTGCGTCATAGCTCG
The DNA here is from genome assembly GCF_026571515.1 of Ruditapes philippinarum. NCBI lineage: Eukaryota > Metazoa > Mollusca > Bivalvia > Venerida > Veneridae > Ruditapes > Ruditapes philippinarum. The sequence continues at coordinate 16,001 of NW_026851785.1, read as the reverse complement.
AGAAGAATGATGTCATGTCCTTATTCATTCGCGTAGCTTATTTTGTTTTTCAAAGCGCAATACTACCCCATCTATAAGTAAATGTTTACGTAAAAAAAAAAAAAAAAAAAAAAAAAAAAAAAAAAAAAAAAATTCTGGAAACAAAGTGATCCCTCGAAAGCATTAATCACAACAAAATTACAGAGAACTGCAGACTCGGTTTGATTGAGTATGTATATAAGGGATAATGAAAATGTGCAACATCCCTCACGCCCCCTAGCACCGGCTTGAGCGGTACTCAATTCTCAACACTTATAACTTGCGGCATAGGGTAAATCCCGGTAAATACGGACAATTCGAAATACGGACGCGAGCAACATAGATATCATTATCACCAGCGCTTAACAAACAGTAATGTCTATTAATGAAGATGTCGCTTCTTTTAATATTCGTGTTCGAATATATTTAACAGTGATGATGTCATAAGGTATGTATGACGTCATTTCCTTTCTTTTAAACCAACCATCTACGCTTCCAGGCTATTTTTTTCAACATTTAAATCGAAGATATACCAGTCACCTTGGTTTTGAGGTCTCAGTTTTGAATTAAATGTATAGCCTTCTCTTTAAATTTGATATTTTTCTTAAATCATATTTATTTTTTTGAAAAATGTACTTGCACAAGACATTTTAAGATTAACTTAATAGATATTTGCAAAAATAAATCGTCCGTATTTTTCCTACGACTTTTTCTTCAGTACTGAAAATACGGACAGCCTGGTCGAAGAGCAATTACGAGATTCAAATAAAAAAAACAAAGGCATTTTCTCAATTTTCAATGAATAGAACTGACAATGTTTTATAACAATAAACAACTACTCTTAATCTATCTTATAATCATTGCACAAGTGCTGAATGTCAAACCTGATCCTTAATATGGGCTATAATTACAAGGCCACTTGCACAAGGCAACTTCATCATGCTAAATTTATACCATTTTAATCTGTTTCTAATTAACCTATTATTCAAACATATCTTAATCAAACCTCTTAAATCTTGGTCTGTCAAAAGTACATATTTATTTCCCTTTGCTCCTCCCTCTTTGACAATTTTCATTATAACTATAATTATATTATTTCATCATCCCAACCATTCCTTCTTTTTCAGGATGCTTAAAAAGTATACTTATAAAAATAGGGGGAAAACTATGAAATATGAACAATTGTCCATAGAAAACGCCGTTCGAGCTGTTGAAATATTTAAAAACAGAATCCCTAAAGAAAGCCCAACAGCTGAAGCCGGGATGTCGGTACGAAATGCGGCAAAACAGTTTAATGTGCCGAGGTCAACCAACGGTGACCGCAAGTACGGAAAGCATGGTCTGAACACAAGTCATGGCAGACCACCAGCATTACCTGCTATGTAGAAGCAAAAATTGTAGGTAGCATATAGGCAGCTGCTATTCTTGGAGTTGGCCTTAGCCCGTAAACAAATCTTGAGAAGAACACAATCGTTGTGCGACCAGCTTAAGATTAAGTCCAGTTATAATGACTTCAAAGCTGGAAAAGCATGGTTTCAGCACGACATTATTGTTGTGCTTGTGGTATTTTAGTTTCAACTTTTCGGCATTTTCTAGTTGGGTGGTTCCAATATTCCTACTTGAATAATGTTGAATCACCCTAAGGATATGTTGCCTGCTTTTTAAATTTGTCTTTTGACGTCTTATCTGTGATACGCAGGCTTCATAACCTCTGATCCCCTATCAAAATTTCATTTTATTTAGTTCTGCCCATTGTTTGCTCGTTTAGGGCACACGCTTTTTATTACTTGGGGACCATACGCCGCTTTTCATGGAATGGCACGGAAGTGTCACATTGAAGGTTCCATGATAACCGCCGTATGAACACATCTGCGGATGTTTCTAAATTCAAAATTTTAATATTTCACGTTTAAATGTTGAATTCTGCTTAAGCCGGTGCTAGGGGGCGTGGACTGTAACTTGCACTTTGCAGTACCGTCTATGAACAGGCTCAATCAAACCGAGCTTGCAACATTTTCTATTTTGCCGTGTTCGGCTTTTTTTAGGGATTCTGTATTTGTCTATTCTATAGTATTTAGCGATAGGGAAAATACGGACACATTGGTCGTTTTTAAAAAAATAGGAAATAGGATAAGACGTCAAAAGACAAATTTAAAAAGCAGGCAACATCCTAAGGGTGATTCAACATTATTTAAGTAGGAATATTGGAACCACCCAACTAGAAAATGCCGAAAAGTTGAAACTAAAAATACCACAAGCACAACAATAATGTCGTGCTGAACGATCTTCAAGGATCGAAAATATAACATCATTGATTAAATGTACGGGGAGATTTTTACAGCCGCCACACGGCACAAATAACACGGATGTGATCATAAAATAGACAAATACTATGTCAGTATTTTACGTACCACCTGTCCTCGTATTCAGTACTGTGTCTGTATTTACCAATTTCTACACGGAGCATAAAAAAAATAATACCGCAACGTTTTGGTCCAGAAACGTATTGGTTCAAATGAAAATTACCGAGTAATATGTATTTACAAATAGTAACATCAACGAATAACAGATAACGTAACTCTTCTGCCTATCAGAAAGCTTCTAAAGAACGTCATTCAAAATCTGTCCGTATTTACCGGGATTTACCCTACCGGCATATAAGTAATAAACTTTTAACAAAGGCATTAAATATATTGTAAACATTAAAAGAGTTTAACAATAATAAAGTAATGACAGGAAATCATTATTCTTCTTAATCACAGAATACAGCACTCAATCTTTTTTCACAATTATATGTAATAGTTAAAGTATAAGAAACGAGTTAGTATAACAGTGACACCAATGTATTTTGTTTTTGTTAAAGATGGCGAGGCCGTAAGGCCGAGACGATTTTTTTTGTAGCAAGATCCGGAGATGTCGCCCAAGCCAATGTTATACCCCCATAACTTACGAGTCTCATAATGTCTTAATGTTCGTCTTCTGCCTTGCTTCGTCGGGCCTTTGTAGGTGATTTTCTTGTTGCTCTGTCTTCCTTTAGGACATTGAGTACTTTTGTTATGGTCATTGGGTTTACTTTTAAATGTTTCTACATGATCATTTTAGTGTTTTACTTATTTAACCTTTTGTAACCATGACAACTGTTAGAATTTCACTTGGCGGGGATTCATTTTATTTACACTGTCTCGTTTATAGGAACATGGTGGGGCTAATAGCGAGGTTTGGTGCACCATTAACCGGTTTAAACTCCCCAGCAGTCATTATTATGCTGCTGACCGTTCCAAGGCGGCGCCCCACTGTGTTCCTCAGATGTTGTTTCATACTGTTTTGGTGACACTTTTGCTTGTGTCCCTTGTTGTTTTCTCGTCTACGGTAAGTATCTTCCCCATTGCCTCTAGTTTTTATTTCTTTGATTACCCCCCCCCCCCCCTTCCCTTTGTGGGCCTATTATTATTTTCTTTGAATTCCTAATCAGTTACAAATTATTTATCATTAAATGATTAACGTGCCGTTGCCCTGTCCTTTTTATGTTTGGGGTCCGCCTGGGCTCCTTGCCATTGGTTCTTGTTGTTGGGTCATATGGGGGTTGCGTTCATTGAACGCGGCTCCTTGTTGATCTTGTTTATCATATTTCATATATTATAACTGTTTTATCGCAATTTCTTTTTTTTTAAGAAATCAGTGAAAAAGTACTATGTGCATTTCAATTTCTTGTGCCCCTTTCATTTATGTTTCAAATGGAAACCACAGATTAATTGAACCAATTCCAGCTAATGCTGGCTACGGGACCTCGCAGCTAGTCAGTGAGACCAGTCATTTAAAATTGTTTTCGCTGTTGTAAAAAAGGAATATAGAGTTATTATATAGTTTTAATGTGTTACCATATGCTCCCTTTGACCCCATGCCCCCTTTGAATCTCCGTAAAGAACTCAACCGATATATAGCAGGTGCGAAAAAACTCAACAGCTCTATATTTTAATACAGTTTTCAAATCCAAACTAGAAGTGTACAGGGTATAATAGTTAGAAAGAACAAAGAAGATTTTGTTTTGATTGGTTTTTACGTCACATCGACACAGTATAGGTCATATCGCGACGTTCCAGCTTTACTTGTGGAGGAAGACCCCAGGTGCCTTTCCGTGCATTATTTTAGGCACAAACGGGCACCTGAGTAAAACCACCGACGTTCTGGAAAGCTTCCTCACATGAAAGAGTCGGGATTCGAATCCACAGCGGTGAGAGGAAGGTGGTTTGAAGTCAATGACCTTAACCACTCGGCTACGGACGCCCCGAACAAAGAAGAAGCTCACAATATAGAGAAAAACAGAATCCCTAAAGAAAGCCCAACACGGCAAAATTGAAAAGCCATGCGATAAAGTAAAAAGTGAACAGTTTTCTGTAAAATAGTAACTCTATTTACATGTAGTTATAGATAATGACCCAAATTATTTACTGATACGACCTGATTACAATTATTTCCATGCTTTTGTTATATTGATAGGCTATTGACGTTATGGCAATCTATTTATTTTGCTCATTAGAGGAAAAGTTCAGCTTTCAGTTGCAATATTGACATTGCCATACTTTTTCGTAATTTATAAATTTGTACATATTGATGTTTAGATATTTTTTACAGAAATCAATTCTATTGCGACCTACATGGCGTTGTCGGATGGACACGTTTGATCAAGGTAATGTAAGAAGACTCATACATTCCATGAATAAAACGAATGAGAGAGTGACACTGAGGACGCTAGCACTGAATCTAGAAAAACAAGATATTCAAATTTTAAGTCGATTTCTTTCGTCGGCAATGGCAGTTGTGATGATGATCATTTCCAGTTCTTATATTAATTAATGATTGTATTAGCATTACTTAAAATAATCATGATATTGGTGTTTATGAGCAGTGGAGAAATTATCTTACACATATCTGAAACCAATAGTATAACAAAGATTTACCACACTATCAAACATAATAAAAAGTTCATTTGTAGAAAAAAAAAACCATAACTAAAAGCTAGTGCACATTGCGCTCATCTTTACGATAACCAAGGTGCAAATAAATGTCCCATATCCTTTTGACGGCCACACCCTATACCCGTATACCAGCTAGAACGAAGAAAAGCGGGAGGAATTTTAGCTTTCCATATAGCCATAGCGTAAAACTGCGTAAAACGTTTAAATATAGCGTAATGATACGGAAAAAAAACCGTTTTTATACACTGTGAATTTTCTAATGCACATCTGTACAGGAATTAATTACATTATGGCGTTTTTACTACAAACGAATTTTAACAAAATGTACCGTAATGGTTGTACTGCTACTAAAACAAAAGTTTGGAAATTATAAACATGCAAAGCCCATAATTGTTGGAACAACGTGCGACACAACTCAATCTATTGTTGTAGTTGTTTGTTAAAAAAGATTCAGTGTGTGTCAATACGTAAAGGTATTGAAATGTCCATCTAAACATATTGTAAGACAATCATAGCGTATTACTTCCTAGTTTTATTTAAGCTTTCTATGTTTTTGCTGTTTCGCTATATAATGGAATTTTGTTTTTGTATGGGCAGCCACAACGTACTTTACCGTTGTTTCCACGTAACGCTACTTCACATTTGTACCTAGTATTTAATCATTTATTTTTTATTTGCTATACTCATGTAACGGCAGTTAAAGGGTATGAAAATGTAAAAAAAACATTTTGACATCATGATTTAGGCACTTTTATTAATAACTAAATCATTTGCCCACGAAATGTAAGCCGCAGTGTAAGTAACCGTAGTGAGTGATATTTAGTAAAAGATCCACAGAGTTTCGATACGTAAATATTTGAAATCAATATTTAACAATTTTTTACGAATATTGCATGACACATTTTATTTTTGTTCTTTGCAACTTATTGCTTCAGAATTTGACTTACATAGACAATTGGAAACCCCATCTAATTTATACAGGAAAGTCACATAGTTGGTATCTTAAATATATGTGTTTTTTGTAATTAATTAAAATTGTTATTTATAATTGATTTTTTTATGTGATTATATAAACATCGTAATAATATATACATTACGCAAATGTTTCTGAAGATCTTTTTCAAAACTCGTAGTGAAATGAATGTAATTACATGTCAAAGTGATCAAATCATTTAGGCAGAAATTAAAAATGGTGTCCTTCCTAGGCTGAATGGGCATGGCTTTCAGGAAGGCTATTTTTCATACCGTTTAATTACGTTATGGACGTGCTATGCGTTTAGCCAGTGGTTTTTGAGAGGTCTATTTTTCCATACGTTTCATTCCGCTAGGTCCTCCGAAAGGATATAAATTATTTGTGAACAGGCAGCATGTAACCTGGATAAATGCCAATATTCAGACTGTCTAACAGGATCCCAATTTATAAAAAAGTCTCAGTTAAAATTGAATTAACTTCCATCTCAGTTTTGTTTTAATCATTCGACAGCATAAGTGAAAAAAATATAATGGCGGTTGCAACGTAACACAACATAAATGAATTATAACGCCTGGTACTATGATAAAACAAGAGCAACCGCCTGGTGGGGGCAACGCTCTTCTTTATACTTTTCGAAAATGGGTCGGTCTAGTCATACTTGTTGTTTTGTTGAAGTACGAGTCATGGTATTAAGGTCAGTTCAAGATTTCACAAGGTCTTGTTCAAAACGTTGTTTTGTCAAAGTATGAAAATAATCCACCGATTAATTCCTTCCCGGAAAAGTCACCAAGGCGATGATAACTGATGTTTGAGATAATGTTATTATGTGTATTTCCATGTGTGATATTTACGTTTTTCGTCCGAATGTCAAATTAAGCCGACAAATCTATCACACATGAAATGCTGACGTTTAAATAAACACGTCCTATTATCACTATCATATTAATTGGATATAATGGTGCTATTTCCTTTACAAGCGTTAAAGCAAAGTAAGAAAGTTGAAATATTATAATTGTCATACCACAAGATGAAAATAAATCCTGTATTTATAACAAACAAGAGCCACCGCCGGGCGGGGGCAACGCTCGACTTTCTACTTTTTCTAAACGCAAACATAGAAAAATTTGAACATATTTTAACGTTTCCTTTTTATAAATTTAGTTGGTCTGTCTTGTCACATAAGTTTTGTTTATATATTTTGTATATATATATGAATAGCAACATTACACAATTTCTTAAAATAGCAACATGACGCAATTTCTAAAAATAGCAACATGACGCAATTTCTAAAAATAGCAACATGACGCAATTTCTAAAAATAGCAAGAATGACGCAATTTCTAAAAATAGCAACAATGACGCACTTTCTAAAAATAGCAAACATGACACAATTTCTTAAAATAGAAACAATGACACAATTTCTAAAAAAAAGAAACAATAACGCAATTTCTAAAAACAGAAACAATGACGCAATTTCTAAAAATAGAAACAATGACGCAATTTCTAAAAATAGAAAAATGACGCAATATCTAAAAATAGACGCAATTTCTAAAAATAGAAACAATGACGCAATTTCTAAAAAATAGAAACAATGACACGATTTCTAAAAATAGCAACAATGACGCGATTTTCTAAAAATAGCAACAATGACACAATTTCTAAAAATAGCAACAATGACACAATTTCTATAAATAGCAACAATGACGCAATTTCTAAAAATAGCAACATAAAGAAGCAATGACGCAATTTCTAAAAATAGAAATTATGACGCAATTTCTAAAAAAAGAAACAATGACGCAATTTGTAAAAATAGAAACAATGACGCGATTTCTAAAAATAGCAACAATGACGCAATTTCTAAAAATAGCACCAATGATGCGATTTCTAAATATAGAAACATTGACACAATTTCTATTAACAACATCAATGACGCAATTTCTGAAATTAGAAACAATGATGCAGTTTCTATAAATAGCAACAATGACGCAATTCCTAAAAATAGCAATAATGACGCAATTTCTAAAAATAGCAACAATGATGCAATTTCTATAAATAGCAACAATGACGCAATTTCTAGAAATAGCAACAATTACGCATTTCCTAAAAATATAAGCAATGACGCAATTTCTAAAAATAGCAACAATGAAGGCAATTTCTAAAAATAGAAACAATGATGCAATTTCTAAAAATAGCAACAATGACGCAATTTCTAAAAATAGAAAGAATGATGCAATTTCTAAAAAAAGCAACAATGACGCAATTTCTAAAAATAGAAACAATGACGCAATTCTTGTTGTTGTTGTTGTTGTAAATATATATATATTCACACACACACACACCAATAAATATATAATTATGGTCATTTAATGCACAAATCTGAGAAAATTCAGTTATTTAACCTTAAAGTCAAGGTCATTAAAGAGCCCAAGCAAATTTTGGTTTGATAAACAACGAGGTCTGGTCCTGAAGAATGTTCTGTTATAATATGAAGTTGATCCCTTCAATAATAGCAAAGTTACAGTCAGTTACCGCCAAAACAATGAAAATTTCAATAATTTGACTTTCAAAGACATTTTCATTAATGGGTGAAGGTCAAGGGCTTTCGGTATATTTTTAACAGTTATCTTTGAAGATTATTATGTTCAAGTTTCAAGACAATCCATTCAAAAATAACAAAGTTACAGCCAATAAAAGCCAAAAAAATGAAAATTTCAATAATTTGACCTTCAAAGTCAAGGTCATTTATGAGTGAAGGTCAATGTCTGTCTAGTTATTTTTAAGGGATATCCCTGAAGATAATTATGTTCAAGTTTGAAGACAATCCATTCAAAAATATCAAAGTTACAGCCAATAATAGCCAAAAAAAAAAAAGAAAATTTCAATAATTTGACCTTCAAAGTCAAGGTCATTTATGAGTGAAAGTCATGGTCTGGCGGGTTATTTTTAAGGGATATCCTTGAAGATTATTATGTTCAAGTTTGAAGACAATCCATTCAAAAAAATAAAGTTACAGCCAATTACAGCATGAACAAGCAAACATTGGATTTTTAACATTGAAGATCAAGGTCATTTATGGATTAAGGTCAAGGTCAGTGTGGTCTACTGAAAGGTTTTGTCCCAAGGGTTGTTATGGCCAAGTATGAAGACAATATACCAAGAAATAAAAAAGTTATGATCAAGGTACAAGTTTGCGGACGGCAACGGCAACGGCATCGGCAACGGCAACGCCGACCTGACTATAACAATATCTCTACTTTTTTTTTTTTCAAAAAAAAAAGTCGAGCTAAAAAGAGTTATATGTTTTTTATATACATTTTTCTTACTTATATTACAATTTGAATGATTCTCCTTTAAATTTTGTGTATTGGCTGAATCTACAGGAAAACAGTCCGGCAAGACAGAAAATATGTTTCATTTTTTACAGTGAAAATATGGAAAATAAAAATACGCATTTTTTCATCAATATTTCTCAATATTTCATTTATAAGTATATTATTTTTTTTATGTTTTGTGAAAATATATGCATTAATTCACTCTAACGAATGAAACGTAAATAACAAAGTTCTAAGTAATTTGATTAAAATGTTTCTTTTTCTAAAATATGAATGTTTTTTTTCCAGATTCTTCAAATGCGGCTTAGGAAAGAGCGTGAGGATGTTGCGTCTTCCAGGCATAGATATCTGAGAGAAGTGAGAAAGGCTAGAGAGAGTGGAGATATGATTTTGTATTTGGATGAAACGTGGGTGAATGTGAATCATTGTGTACAAGGTGAATGGAGTGATAGTATAGTAAGCATTATATCGCGTGTGACAGGAAGTGAAAGAGATACAGGTAGATGTGTTCCATCTGGTAAAGGCAAACGCATGATTGTACTTGTTGCTTGTTTGTAGGGACGTAGGTCTTATTCCCGGAGTCGGTGAAGTATTTGTGGCAAAATATAATAGTGGAGACTACCATTATGAAATGAACCACAAATATTTCACCGACTGGTGGAAAAACACCCTACTTCCTGCATAACCAGGACCAAGCACAATTGTCCTTGACAATGCATTTTATCATTCTGTAATGACAGATGAGTCCAGGTCACTGACAACAGCAACACGCAAGAACGATATCAAACCTTGGTAACGGCAAAATAATCTACAAGATTCAGACGAAATGGTTTAAGCTGAGCTGTTGGAAATTGTCAGGAGGAACAACCCTCGTCCAAAGTACATCATCGATGAGCTTGCAATGTCAGCTGATCACAGGGTCCAATGTTACTATGCTTGATAGTGTACAAGGTACGAAAGATATTACTAGTGAAGATAAATGTAATAAGTGTAGAAAAAGAGAGCTTGGTGTTTGTGTGGATGGCCAGATTGATTGGATTGTGTGTGATGCATGTGAAAAATGGTTTCATTGTTAATATGAAAAATTTACTTCTACAAACAATTCTTATTTTTGCTTTTCATGTGAAATTATTTTTCATACATCATTTTAACAGGGCTAATTACTTTAAAAGTAAATGAAAATCAATATTAAAGCTTTACTTACTGAATAGACTATAGTTACTATACATTAAATTATAAATCGTGTATATGTGAAATTTTTATTGACATTTTAATTAATATTAAGATTTTGCCATAAAGGCATATAGTAATAAATAAATGTACATAATAATATATTTATCTTTGATGTTATTTTATTGTTTATTCTATTATACGAAACTACAGTGAAAAGGTACAGATAATTAATTAAGAACATCAATAAAAATACTTGTCATAGAAAAGTACGTAAGTCGTCCCATTAAATCAATATTAAGTATTGTTACCCAAAACGGCTTCAAGGACAGAACCGTCCAGGAACAGACTAAATCAAACTGAGCCTGCAACGTTTTCAATATTGCCGTATTGGACTTCTTTAAGGATTCTTTTTTATATGTACGATGAACACAAACTTGTTGAAATGTGTAGTTTGTGTTAAAATATGAAAAACAAGATCAACAAGGAAAGGCGGCGTTCAATGAACGCAACCCCCACAAAAGCTGTGTTTGACGGTAAAATTCTTCATGTAGTGTGATATTACTTTCAGATGAATTCTTTGGTATTTCTAAATGCGCGTGTTAACAGATAATATTATATGATCTAATTATAGCTGTAATCTCATTGGTTCAAACAGTAGTCAACAGAACATTTTATAAAATCATATTTACTGGGTGTAGTATCATATTCACTGGCTGAATTGGATTTTCCCAGTCTAAAAATAGATTGAGACTCATATTCAATGATCATACCACGTAGACGGTTGATTACGCGTGTTGATTAAAACATAATAGTTGCTTTTTGTTCTTTATGGCATATTTCTCAATTAAAATATCAATACTTTACTATTATACTTAAAGGTTACACCGCAATGATGAGTATAAATTTGAATTATTTTTGTATGCGCAGCGTTCGCGTAGTCGTTGCACGCCTAACACGTGCGTCTTTTTTCCCGCGCTTCAACGAGGCAAAATTTGTACATGTATAATTATAAGGTTGTACTTTTGTAATTTTTTTTTAATTTCTAATTATTCATATAATAAAACAATTATTGACTAGTGAACCATTGAATATGATGTGATATTCATTGCGTTGAGAACTTCACTTCAGTGTTGTAATATTTTTCTGGTCTTTCGGAATCATTGATGTCAAAAAATATGATAAACAAGATCGACAAGGAAAGGCGGCATTCAATGAACGCAGCCCCCATCCGACCCAGCAACAAGCGTCAGCGGCAAGGAGCCCAGGAGGACTCCAAAGAAAAACAGGACAGGGCACAAGGCTATTAAATGATGAGAATGGAGTACCGATCAAGCCGGTGCTAGCAGGCGTGAGGGATGTTGCGATTATTCATTAATCCTCATGTACAGATGCAATCAAACCGAATCTGCAATGTTCATGTAATTTTGTTTTGATTGATGCTTCAAAGGGATCACTTCGATTCCAGATTTTTTTACTCCAAAGCAGCAGGATTTATGTGCCCTGTGGCAGCTGTAAAAAGTTTCCCCGTATTTCATTTCAGTGTTGTTAGGGGACGTAAGCGGTAACTTGCACTTTCCAGCACCGTCCATGAACAGGCTCAATCAAACCGAGCCGCAACATTTTCAATTTTGTCGTGTTGGGCTTTCTTTAGGGATTCTGTCACTCAGAATAAAAAAATTATGTCTAAGTTTATTCAAGCCGAAACCATTACTAGTTGTATTTACTTCTGGGGAAGTTATTCTGACAATTAAAAACAAAATTGAATAAATGCAAATCAATTGGGATCATTGATGCCAGCACTATTAAGTGATAATTTAGTACCGCTCAAGCCGGTTCTAGGGGGTGTGAGGGATGTTGCACTTATACATTATCAAGTACAGACTCAATCAAAATTCTAAAAACAAAGTGATCCCTTGGAAGCATTAATCGCAACAAAATAACATAAGAATTGCAGATTCGGTTTGATTGAGTCTGTTCATGAAGGATAATGAATAAGTGCAACATCCCTCACGCCCCCTAGCACCGGCTTGAGCGGTAATCAATTCTCAACACTTTATAGTGCTGGCATCAATGATCCCGAAGGACCAGAAGATATAACTAACACTGAAGTGAAGTACGGGGCAATTTTTTACGGCTGCTTAAGTCGGTACTAGGGTACGTGAGTGATGCTCACTCATGTTTAGACTCAATCGAACCAATTGTAATTTTGTTTGATAAATGCTTGTGGAGAATCACTTTTTTCAAAATTTTTATCTAAAGGCTGTATTATATAAGGAACAGTGTATTCTAGTACAAACCGGAATATCTAACTCGAGGGTACGATTGTAACGAGGCTCTACCGAGTTTCCGCTAAACAGTTACCCGATAGCTTGATATTCCAGTCGGTACAGATAATCGATGTTTGATTCTTTTTTTAGCATAAAAACATATCAATTTTTTTCAGAACAGAAATAACGAAAACCGATATCTTATTTACGTATTTTTTCTTATATAGTAGTGTATGATTCATAACGAAAAATTACGTCATCCTAAGTGCGCAATTCATTCATAAAAATCTGGACACAATGACGTCATTTCAAGCACGCGACTTTTCCTACATGGGATGTGTTAGACTTGGTTTTCTAGTACAAGTGTCTTAGACTTGGTTTTCTAGTACAAGTGTCAACGGTAGATAATCCTGTCTGATATGCAAGAAGGTAGTATGAGGTAGTGTAAAAAAGGGTGTATATTGCCGGATAATATATGGTCTGATCAATACAGAATCCCTAAAGAAGGCCCAACACGGCAAAATTGAAAATCTTGCAGGCTCGGTTTGATTGAGCCTGTTCATGGACGGTACTGGGAAGCGCAAGTTACCTTCCAGGCCCCCTAGCACCGGCTTAAGCAGAATTCAACATATAAACATAAAATAGTAAAAATTTGAATTTAGAAAAATCCGCAGATGTGTTCATACGGCGGTTATCATGGAACCAAAAAATAGATAAATGAAGAATCCCTAAAGAAAGCCCAACACGGCAAAATTGAAAATGTTGCAGGCTCGGTTGGCTCCTTGCCGTTGGTTCTTGTTGCTGGGTCATATGGGGGTTGCGTTCATTGAACGCCGCCTTTCCTTGTTGATCTTGTTTTTCATATTTGATTGAGCCTGTTCATGGACGGTACTGGAAAGTGCAAGTTACCGTCCACGCCCCCTAGCACCGGCTTAAGCAGAATTCAACATTTAAACATGAAATGGTAAAATTTTGAATTTAGAAACATCCGCAGATGTGTTCATACGGCGGTTATCATGGAACCTTCAATGTGACACTTCCGTGCCATTCCATGAAAAGCGGCGTATGGTCCCCAAGTAATAAAAAGCGTGTGCCCTAAACGAGAAAACAATGGGCGGAACTAAATAAAATAGAATTTTGAAAGGGGATCAGAGGTTATGAAGCCTGCGTATCACAGAAAAGACGTCAAAAGACAAATTTAAAAAGCAGGCAACATATCCTAAGGGTGATTCAACATTATTCAAGTAGGAATATTGGAACCACCCAACTAGAAAATGCCAAAGAGTTGAAACTAAAAATACCACAAGCACAGCAATAATGTCGTGCTGAACGATCTTCAAAGATCGAAAATATAAAATTGATTAAATGTACGGGGCGACTTTTTACAGCCGCCACACGGCACAAATAACACTGATGTGATCATAAAATAGATAAATAAAGAATCCCTAAAGAAAATAGATAAACACAACATCCCTAAAGAAAGCCCAACACAGCAAAATTGAAAATGTTGCAGGCTCGGTTTGATTGAGCCTGTTCATGGACGGTACTGGAAAGTGCAAATTACCGTCCACGCCCCCTAGCACCGGCTTAAGCAGAATTCAATATTTAAACGTGAAATAGTAAAATTTTGAATTTAGAAACATCCGCAGATGTGTTCATACGGCGGTTATCATGGAACCTTCAATGTGACACGTAAGTGCCATTCCATGAAAAGCGGCGTATGGTCCCCAAGTAATAAAATGCATGTGCCCTAAACGAGTAAACAATGGGCGGAACTAAATAAAATGGAATTTTGAAAGGGGATCAGAGGTTATGAAGCCTGCGTATCACAGATAAGACGTCAAAAGACAAATTTAAAAAGCAGGCAAACACGCAAGCCCAACACGGCAAAATTGAAAATGTTGCAGGCTCGGTTAAAATATGATAAACAAGATCGACAAGCCACGATTCAGCATTTTCGTTTAAAAAAACAACTGCGAATCTTGTTACCAAATAATAGATAGATAAATAGGTAGATAGATAAATACAGAATCCCTAAAGAAAGCCCAACACGGCAAAATTGAAAATGTTGCAGGGTCGGTTTGATCGAGCCTGTTCATGGACAGTAATGGAAAGTGCAAGTTACAGTCCACGCCCCCTAGCACTGGCTTAAGTAGAATTTAACATGAAATAGTAAAATTTTGAGGATTTTTTAAGTAAATGGTGTCGCCGTGAAAATGCTGATAGTAATGCTCTAGCTACTTGGAAACGTAACATTTTCAAAATTATTGATTCACGTATTAATTTTTATCGTGGAAATGAACATCTTCTTCCACCTAAACCGAGACTTACTTTAAGACATCTGAAAAAGGATTATTCTAGCTTTTCACTCAAAATTTGTTTTGGTACCGCAGCGGACAAGGCGGCTAATAATATCATATATTGTATGAGCGTATCCATTACATTAACGTTTTACATAAAGAACTTAATAGCACTAATGCGTATTCTAAAACTACTGCTTCTGAAAAGACATTGTTAACAATCATATTACTAATATTTCCAGTCTAAAAGTCCGGAATCGTTGAAAAAGAAACTAAACTTCCTATTATGTATTGGATTCCTAAATTACATAAAAAACCTTACAAAGCCAGATTCATTGCTAATTCTACATCTAGCACAACAACTAAACTTTCTATTTTATTGACGTCTTGTTTGACTGCCATTAAAACACATGTAATTAGATACTGTGATAAAGTATACGAAAAATACAGGCAAACATCTATTTTGGTCTATTAAGAATTCGGCGGTGAAATTCTGGATAAATTAAAAATTAAGAACTATCGGGCTTCAACTGTCAGTACATACGATTTTTTCTACCCTTTTATACTACACTGCCACATAATTTAATTAATGATAAACTAATTCCCCCTTATTCAGAAAACCTTTCACGGGAAAAAAAGTTACATTTCTTGCATGTAACTCTCAAAAAAGCCTTCTTTACAAACTGTATTGTTAAACAATATACTATGTGGACCTGTGACGAAGTTTTCAGAGCATTCTCTTTTCTTTTAGACAATTTTTATGTCAGGTTTGGTAATACACTATTCAAACAAGTCACAGGAATTCCTATGGGTACTAATTTTGCACCCCTGGTCGCTGATTTGTTTTTATATTTTTATGAAAGATATTTTATGTTTAGTCTCTTTGAAAATACACAACAAGATGTTATATCAGCATTTAATAACACTTCCAGATATCTTGATGACATTTTTAATGTAGATAAT
>NW_026851784.1:0-8995 GCF_026571515.1 Ruditapes philippinarum | reverse complement strand
AGGAAGTAAATTATATTATTCTGCATTTATAGGTACTACATGCACACAATAAACTGATTTAAGTTAAATACCTAGCAATTATAAAGCCATGGATATAAACTTGTTATCCACCAAGTTATAAACACATTAGACAAGAAATAAAAATACAATAAAGCTTTAAAGTTAGGTTCTATCTGACTCTATTAAAGTTAATATGGACCAGGGTATTACAATATATACATTTAAAGTACCATAATATCATACATTTTAACACGGATTTACATTACTACATGTAATATAAATCCGTGATTTTAAAAGGATATATTAAACAGCTTTTTATACCTCTAAAGATATGCAAAAATTTGAATTAATGTTTTATAAAGAATTATGATGTTATGAGTTTTATCAAAATCTCTTGTTAGTGATATTTCAATAGAAAAATCTTGTAACGGAAAAAAAATGTATTTTCAAAAGCAATAATTGCAATTTGAATTAATATTAAATAAGTCAGCAGTGTTTTAACTTAATTAAATGTCGACAAAATTTTATAAAGTATATTGAATTTGCATACATTATAAAATGAGTAACAATTTCACGGCAATATATATTTTTCTCTATATATCTAACTGGTCAGCAGTTTCCCTATATATCTAACTGGTCAGCAGATTCTACTATATGTTTAACTGGTCAGCATTTTCTCGCCTGAATGTGAAAGAGCGTTAAATTTGCTGACCATATAGAATAAGAAGAGTTTTACGGCTTAAATCAATTTGAATTAACATTAAATTGGTCAGCAGTGTTTTTACTTAATTAAATGTCGACATGATTTTATATAATATATAAAATTTGCATACATTATAAAATGAGTAACAATTTCACGGCAAAATATATATTTTTCTATATTTCTAACTGGTCAGCAGTTTCCCTATATATCTAACTGGTCAGCAGATTCTACTATATGTTTAACTGGTCAGCATTTTCTCGCCTGAATGTGAAAGAGCGTTAAATTTGCTGACCATATAGAATAGGAAGAGTTTTACGGCTTAAATCAATTTGAATTAACATTAAATTGGTCAGCAGTGTTTTTACTTAATTAAATGTCGACATGATTTTATATAATATATATAATTTGCATACATTATAAAATGAGTAACAATTTCACGGCAAAATATATATTTTTCTATATTTCTAACTGGTCAGCAGTTTCCCTATATATCTAACTGGTCAGCAGATTCTACTATATGTTTAACTGGTCAGCATTTTCTCGCCTGAATGTAAAGAGCGTTAAATTTGCTGACCATATAGAATAAGAAGACTTTTACGGCTTAAATCAATTTGAAATAATATTAAATTGGTCAGCAGTGTTTTTACTTAATTAAATGTCGACATAATTTTATAAAATATATTGAATTTGCATACATTATAAAATGAATTACAATTTCACGGCAAAATATATTTTTCTCTATATATCTAACTGGTCAGCAGTTTCCCTATATATCTAACTGGTCAGCAGATTCTACTATATGTTTAACTGGTCAGCATTTTCTCGCCTTAATGTAAAGAGCGTTAAATTTGCTGACCATATAGAATAAGAGAGTTTTACGGCTTAAATCAATTTGAATTAACATTAAATTGGTCAGCAGTGTTTTTACTTAATTAAATGTCGACATTATTTTATAAAATATATTAAATTTGCATAATGAGTAACAATTTCGTAGCATTTAAATATATTTTTCTCTATATATCTAACTTTTCAGCAGATTCTACAATATGGTCAGCATTTTGATAACATATTTTTGACTGTTTATTGTATTTTGTCATAGATAAATCAAGAATGACACGTCGCGTGTGAAATCGATTTTAATATGACCTTGGGGCATATCGATCTCGATAAATTATCAGTTTAATGGATATCTGTGGAAACATGTTGTTTATAATGTAATAAAAGCTTATTAACTATAACAATTAGCACATTATTAATTTTTGTTCAATATTACTTATACAATTATACGAACAACAAATAAGGAAACAGAAATCACTTTATTTCATATTTGCACTAAATACGACATAATAATTATATTTTGTTAAAATATACATTACGTATATGTACATGTATATATTTTAACCTATGATGCATAGTTTTATACATACTTGAAACAAATTATGATTTTTCGTACATCATATTTTGACTACATTTTTAAAATTTTAACCAATATATAACACATAGAAGAAAATTCATTAAGGTACTTAAATAAAATATTATATCAAAATAAATTGAGAAATATACAGTATATATCAATTGAATTTTTTATAATTAATATGTATCATTTGTAATATTGACATCTTGAAAAAACATTTTATCAAGTATTTCTCGACCTCGCCTGTAATATCACCAACGGCAATTTGACACCTTCATTGTTTTCCCTTCTTTATCTAACTGGTCAGCAGTTTTCGATAATCCTTCTTTGTTTAACTGGTCAGCAGTTTCCTATATATTCTATATCGTCAGCTAATTCGTCAGCAGTTTAGTGCGACCCCACGGAACGGGTTAAAGTCTACCAGTTTGTTTGGAAAATGTTTTGGTCATTTTTAATAGTAACACTTGTTCTTTTACTGTTTATTTATATCGCAGGACGTTTAAAACCGAAATCAGCGACTCTTGCTCAAAAGCATGTTGTTGTAAGTATTAAATTATCGGCGATTTTCAACATATATAACGCCGGCTTTTCTTCGCTTGGATCTCAGGCTGTAGAGAACTAAATCTGTCAATTTTCTGCTTCATGATAGTGTAGCATATTATTTGTGAAATAAGTCATAATGGAAACCTCTTAAAGCCAAAATTAGATCATAGTGATATATTTGATACACGCAGTTGCTGCTAGATCTCCTACACTGAATGACATGGTAGCACAAAGACCACTTAGATTAAGTTAGAAGTTGAATTCTGAGGACCTAATGGCAATCTGAAATAGACCCCTTAAATTCTTTATCACAAGCTATATTTACACAGAAATAAACTACAAATATGGAGTTAGCCTACTATACATACACTTGGTTTAGACCCTGGGATTTAATCATAGACGTACAGTAACACAAAGTGATCATAAACCCAAGGAACCCAACTTTGTGCCGAGTCCCAGTGCATCAACCAGCACCTAATCAATTTTTAAACCTATACACACATACTCATAGACATACACTTAGTAACACAGTCACTCTTAAACCTATACATATGTCATGGTTCAGAACTGTTCACTATTTAGGGGATAAGATGTGTAAGTGGCCGGTTAGCTCAATCGAAAGAGCCGCGGTATAGTATTCCGAGGGTCCGGGGTTTTAGTCCCGGACAGACTGCACATTTTTCTCACCCTGTGACACACCTATACTCCTAAACATACACAAAGAAACTCATAGACCTGCACAGTCACTCTTAGACCTACCGGTATACACACATTCTCATACACATACACAAAGTGACTCAAAACCCAAGACCTAATTCATTTTAAAACTTATACACACATACTCATGACAAACTCTTATTAACACAGTCACTCTTTTCACACATACATGTACTCCTAGACATACACAAATTGACTCATAGACCTGCACACAGTACCTCTCTAACCTATATACACATACTCTTGAAAGTATGAGACATACACATAAACAAAATGACTCATAAACCTAGTACACAGCAAGTAATTAAAAACTAAAATTACACTTGAACTTGTAGATATCTTACATGTGCTTACTCATAATTGTTATTTAACACAAAGTTATTATAGACTTTCCACACATTGCCTTTCATAGTTGTTGGTGGAATCATTGCTGTTGGAGGAATTCCAACTTAAAGTTGTTAAGTATATGATGTATAAAAGCATGCCACCTTTACCACTCAAACATGGAGAACCTAGACTAATATATCACCTAGATACAACTTTAGTTGCATACCTTAAGTTTTAACACTTTCTCTGTAAGTAATTAAGAAGAAGGGATTTTTAATGATTGTATTTTATATTTTAGGTAACAGGTGGTTCAAGTGGTATAGGAAAAGCTATAGCTGTCTTAGCAGCCCAGCAAGGAGCAAATGTAACAATCTTGGCTCGTAATAAGGTAACAATCATTGTGACATATTGAGAAACAATAGAAAATCATTTAATTTGTACAAATTTATTTTGGTTTGATTATGTTGGAAGATATAAGCTTATTGAAACAGTCTTGAATAAGTTCCTGGAACCAACCATTATAAGCAATGAATGTAAGGTTTCTTGCTCCAGGAGACATCGTCTTGCTCCTGATGCACAGGAATGTAATAAGCCATTTAATAAAAAATGGCATTACATTAGTGTTCTAATGTGGCGTCATTTGTGTTATATATAAACATAGCGTTAAAGTGTGCTGATCTTAGCGTTATACTATAGATGTGTCATTGAAAAAATACTCTTTAACAGTTTACCATATGGGATAAATAGAATATTATATTTGTGTAGCGTCAATACTTAATTTATTTATTAACTTGTTGAATTAAACAATATAATGATATAATATAATTTTATTCAATTGTTCAATAAATTTCGTATTAAACCTACACTCATAGCATATCCTCTATTTACTTGATTGTAGCTTAGATTAGAAGAAGCAAAAACTGAGATACAGGGACATTTAAAGCCCAATGGAAAAGTTCAAAGTTTCTCCGTAGATTTATCAACTAATTATGATGATGTTAAAAAATGTGTTACTGAGGTAGGTAATAACAATTGTTTTCTGTTTTAATTATTGTATACAGTATAGTAAGTTTACAGATTTCTTTGATAGTATTTATATTGTTTACAAAATAGTTAAAAGGGAACATTACAACAGAAGCTATTGATGTAATTTACATGTATGTTAATATATACACCACTTTTAAACTCACCCCAGGAGATTGTGTTATTGCATTATTTTATTATGATTATTTTCTCAGTTTTGTAACCATCTGTTTCATAGTTATTCATTCACTGTTAAAAAACTTAGTGAACTGAACCAAAATTTTCAAATCATTATCATAAGAGACAGTAAATCATTAGCTCGGTTTTAAGTCATACTGACACTTTAAATATCATAAGGTGACCTTCAGACATTATGGGTGGGAGGAAGATTTTATGGCCTCACTGCGTGATTATAGGCATCTGCATACACCTGAATTTCTGAATAGTTTTCATATAATAATCAGTTCAATAAAAACAAACGCTTTTCTTAAGCTTTCGACGTTTAGTCTTCTTCAGAAAAATTGACGTTTATAAAATAACAAATGACAAATGACGCAACGTCCGTTTAACTATACGCTAAACAGAACGTGACGTTAACGCGGGAATAAAAAACTTTGTCAAATAAATACAGAATCTTTCATGAATATAAATACAGCAATATACAATAAATTACACATATAATATAATATGGATCTGCACATGTGATACAAAAATTCTCATAATTAATAATAATAAAAAACCTTGATATGAGAAAAAACATACTACATTGTATATGTATATTATATCGGCTCAATAATGACAAAGTTATATATTGTACAAAACTTTTGCATTCATACCATTAGGAGATAATGTGTTAAGCTTATGAATCCAGTATGATTCTTGTAATAAGCGTTCCATATCATCGGAGACAATCTCTATGGGCATAAATTTAAAATCCTTAATACAATGATTAGTTTTATTGAAGTGTGTAGCGACATTGGTTGAAAATAACAGATCGGAAAAATTGTTGATATCAAATCTATGGCTATTCACGCGTTTAGACACTTGTTGCTTCGTTTGACCAACATATTGCTCTTTACATTTATCACAAGTGACAAGATATATAACATTTTTCGTAGAACAATCAGTATTGTTATTTACATGATAATTCTTACCAGGAATATTAGTACTACAAAATATATTGCTTTCAATAATGGGTGCAATGTGTACATCTACTTCTATTACATTTGGATGAACATTTCACATTTTTGTTATTAGACCTAACATTAGAATTAACGAGAATGTCTTTTAGATTTTTAGGTCTTTTAAATGCAACCAAAGGTTTACTTTCATGAAGCTTTTGCACAGAACATTTACTTGAAAGTTTAAGTAAATCCCAATACTTTTTAATGATATTACTAATATTAGGTAAGGTTGGGTTATATTCAACAACAAAGGGAATAACACTACCATCACTTGTTTTGTTGTTAGTGCACAGGGCCTCATCTTGTGTTAGACATGAAACCTTACTAAGTGCATTATCAATAACATTGATAGGATAATTTCTTTCTTTGAAGTATGTTCGTAAATTCTGTAAAGAATCGTTGAAAACACCATCGTCAGAAATGATACGGCGATAACGTTTTCCTTGACTGTACGGAATACCATTTTTACAAGATACTGGGTGTCAGGAAGAGTATTCTAAATACTGATGATTATCTGTCTCTTTAACATGTATATCAGTATGTATAATATTGTTTTCGTCTAATGAAACGTTTACATCTAAAAATGATACGAGAGATTTAGAAACGTTCGCTGTAAATTTTATAGATGGATGAAAGTTATTCAAACTATCAATGAAAGCATTCAAATCATCAAGGGAATAACTCCATATGCAAAATATATCGTCAAGAAAACGGAACCATAAACTGGGTTTTAAAGAACGTTGGCTTAAAAAGTCATTTTCAAATTTACCCATAAAAAGCGAAGCGTAAGAGGGTGCCATAGAACTTCCCATTGCTGTTCCCATTTTTTGTATATAATGATCACCGTTAAACTGAAAGTTATTATTTTCAAGGACAAGGGAAAGAAGTTTACATATTTCATTACATGAAAGTTTTTTGGGGGGATTTCTCTCTAAAAAATGTCTGCAAGATTCTACTCCGTCTGTATGGGGAATGTTCGTATATAAAGATGTAACATCTAACGTAACAAGGTAATGTTCTCCCGACCCAAGAGAAGTGGTTTTAAGTTTGGCAATAAAATCAGAAGTGTCCCTGATATACGAAGGTAGATTATGTGTTAATGGCTTTTTTTTTTTTTTTTTTTTTTTTTTTTGAATAGTTTCCACACATAAAAATATCCAAAAGCATTTTGTATTTGATATAGGCTGAAGAAAAGTTTGGCCCAGTGTTCATGTTGGTGAATTCTGCTGGTACTTCAGTGAGTCGTTCATTTCAAGACTTGGATGCTTCAGAGTTCAAGGTAGTAAACAGCTTAGTTTAACTGTTACTGTTTTCAATTTAAGTTTAATCAACATGATGAAAGTATACATGTAATACCAGTATTGTGACTGTTGTATTTTTAACAATAAATTTATAAGGCATTATGATCATTGTTTCAAGAAGCCTTCATTATGTGCATTTGCGTTGATGTAGGTTTAAAACAAAACCTTACACATAAGTTTTTTTACCTTGTTGTGAACACTAGCTAGCTTTATTCTCTGTAGAAACTGTTATATATTTCAAACCAAACTGTCAAACTTTTGTCTTATTCAACAGACCTTTTCCCCCCTGATAATCATTTGCTTTTCGGTGAAAGATCATGAAATAAAATAGAATATAACTATGGCTTCATAAGTAGATGATTTGTCAGTATGCTAAGTTTGCCATGTATAGCTGATTTTGCATTTAATTTTTATCTTCAGAAATTGATGGAAGCCAATTATTACAGTGCTGTAAATGCCACTAAAGCTTCTATTGACTCAATGGTAGAGCAGCAAGCTGGTAGAGTGGTATTCCTCTCATCCCAGGCTGGACAGATTGGACTGTTTGGTTTCTCTGCATACTCTGCCTCAAAATTTGCTCTTAGAGGACTTGCTGAGGCCTTACAGATGGAAGTAAGATGTTGCGTTGTGTTTTGTTTTCATGAATTAAAGATAATATTATGATGAATACGTAGGAATGATTTCTGAATTATATTTGATTTGTAGGAAGTTATTTATATAAATGTTCATTTTTAGCTTGACTATTCAAAGAATAGGAAGAGCTATTTTATTCACCAAGATATTGACAATTGGGTTAAATTTTTGCGTGCAAGTTAGTATGTTAAAAACTACTGAAGGGAATGGCTTGAAACTTCACACATATATTTGAGAGCATAATTGGTCACTGTCCAAGCCCTTAGCTCTGACATGGATTTTGTGAACTAAATGTGAACTTATTTTTTTTTACGTTATCCAGACTCTTGTTTCACTAACAAGCACTGAGAATGGTCCAGCATGCTGTCCTACCAACAACTCTTGATGAAAAAGATGATGTTTAGATAGTTATTGAATAAAATGTGGGAACCTGAGTACTGGGCTTTCTATAAGCTAACTGTATAGCTTCCCACATAAAAGAATAAAAAGTCTAAACCTCAGCAGTTTGAGTTAATGGTTTTGAAGTCAGCCACTTTAACCACTTGACCACAGAAGCCGTTAAAGAGATTTTGAATTATTTATATTTTCAGATGACCCCTCACAATGTCAGGGTAACTGTGGCCTTTCCTCCAGATACAGACACACCTGGTTTCCAGCATGAATTACAGGGAAAGGTTTGTTGTACATGTTTTATGTTGTGACATTTTTATGCCCCCACAAAGTGGGGGGCATATAGCGTTGCACTTGTCCGTCCATCTGTATGTCTGTCCGTACGTCCCGAAATCTTGTAAACGCAACTCCTCTTAAAACGGATGGCAGATTTTGCTTAAACTTCCAGGGATGAACAACCTTAATGTGTAGATGGTAGTTAAAGAGGAATTTTTGCTGCCACCAAATTTAACAGAATTATGGCCCTTTGTTGATTTTTTCACTATATACCATATATATGTTGTTGGTGCAGGCATCCGTGTCCTTTGGACACAGTTCTAGCTACTTATGTTTTTATTGTGAAAATTTGGTAAAAGACTCCAGATTCTTGCTTATTTTTATGAAAATTTGAACATCGTTTTGATAATCAAACTGAAGTAAAGTGTATACATAAATAGATTTAAGCTAACCTTGAACATTTATTATCGACATGCATTACCTT